>NC_086163.1:19033995-19205371 GCF_035149785.1 Candoia aspera | reverse complement strand
TGGTTAATGGTGGCTTCAGATGCCCTATTTGGGACGGCACCATTTTTGACCAGAAATAAAAAATTCTTGACCACGGAGTCAGGGCGACCTCCCGGGATGAGCCGGGTGAAATATTCCCGAATGGAGAAATGAAGACCGCCATGAGATTCAGGTTGGCATTTAAGGGTTATGGGTGCTTTTCGATGCCCTATTTGGGACGGCAACATTTTTGAAAAGAAATCAAAAATCTCTTGACCGTGGAGTCAGGGCGACCTCCCGGGATGAGCTGGGTTGAATATTCCCGAATGGAAAAATGAAGACCCCCATGAGATGCACGGTCGAATTTATGGGTTAGGGATGCTTTTGGACGCCCTATTTGGGACGGCCCCATTTATGCCCAGAAATCAAAAATCTCTTGATCGCGGAGTCAGGGCGACCTCCCGGGATGAGCTGGGTTGAATATTGTCGAATGGAAAAATGAAGACCGCCATGAGATTCAGGGTGGAATTTATGGTTTAGGGTAGCTTTTGGATGCCCTATTTCGTACGGCACCATTTTTGCCAGAAATCTAAAAACTCTTGACCGCGGAGTCAGGGCGACCTCCCGGGATGAGCTGGGTTGAATATTGTCGAATGGAAAAATGAAGACCGCCATGAGATTCAGGGTGGAATTTATGGTTTAGGGAACCTTTTGGATGCCCTATTTCGTACGGCACCATTTTTGCCAGAAATCTAAAAACTCTTGACCGCGGAGTCAGGGCGACCTCCCGGGATGAGCTGGGTTGAATATTTTCGAATGGAAAAATGAAGGACTGCCATGAGATTCAGCATGGAATTTAAGGATTAGCGGGGCTTTTGGATACCTTATATGGGACGTCACTATTTTTGGCCAGAAATAAAAATATACTTGACCGCGGAGTCAGGGCGACCTCCCGGGATGAGCTGGGTGGAATAATCCCGTATGGAAAAATGAAGACCGCCATGAGATTCAGGTTGGAATTTAAGGGTTAGGGGTGCTTTTCGATGCCCTATTTGGGACGGCAACATTTTTGAAAAGAAATCAATGAACTCTTGACCGCGGAGTCAGGGCGACCTCCCGGGATGAGCTGGGTTGAATATTCCCGAAGTGAAAAATGAAGACCGCCATGAGATTCAGGGTGGAATTTAATGGTTAGAGATGCTTTTGGATCCTCGATTTTGGACGGCACCATTTTTGCCCAGAAATCAAAAATTCTTGACCGCCGAGTCAGGGCGACCTCCCGGGATGAGCCGGGTGGAATATTCCCAAATGGAAAAATGAAGACTGCCATGAGATTCAGGGTGGAATTTAAGGGTCCGGAGTGCTCTTGGTTCCTCGATTTTACACGGCACCATTTTTGCCAAGAAATCAAAAAATTCTTGACCGCGGAGTCAGGGCGACCTCCTGGGATGAGCTGGGTTGAATATTGTCGAATGGAAAAATGAAGACTGCCATGAGATTCAGCATGGAATTTAAGGATTAGCGGGGCTTTTGGATGCCTTATATGGGACGTCACTCTTTTTGGCCAGAAATCAAAATATTCTTGACCGCGGAGTCAGGGCGACCTCACGGGATGAGCCTGGTGGAATAATCCCGTATGGAAAAATGAAGACCGCCATGAGATAAAGGGTGGAATTTCACAGTTAGGGGTGCTTTTGTATGCCCTCTTTGGGACGGCACCATTTTTGGCCAGAAATCAAAAAATTCTTGACCGCGGAGTCAGGGCGACCTCCCGGGAGGAGCCGGGTGGAATATTTTTGAATGGAAAAATGAAGACTGCCATGAGATTCAGGGTGGAATTTATGGTTTAGGGATCCTTTTGGATGCCCTATTTGGGACGGCACCATTTTTGCCAGAAATCAAAAAACTCTTGACCGCGGAGTCAGGGCGTCCTCCCGGGAGGAGCCGGGTGGAATATTGTCGAATGGAAAAATGAAGACCGCCATGAGATTCAGGGTGGAATTATGGTTTAGGGATGCTTTTGGATGTCTTATAGGGGACATCACCATTTTTGGCCAGAAATCAAAATATTCTTGACCGCGGAGTCAGGGCGACCTCCCGGGATGAGCCAGGTGGAATATTCCCGAATGGAAAAATGAAGACCACCATGAGATTCAGGGTGGAATTTAATGGTTAATGGTGGTTTCGGATGCCCTATTTGGGACGGCACCATTTTTGACCAGAAATAAAAAATTCTTGACCGCGGAGTCAGGGCGACCTCCCGGGATGAGCCGGGTGAAATATTCCCGAATGGAGAAATGAAGACCGCCATGAGATTCAGGTTGGAATTTAAGGGTTAGGGGTGCTTTTCGGTGCCCTATTTGGGACGGCAACATTTTTGAAAAGAAATCAAAGAACTCTTGACCGCGGAGTCAGGGCGACCTCCCGGGATGAGCTGGGTTGAATATTCCCGAATGGAAAAATGAAGACCACCATGAGATTCAGGGTGGAATTTATTGGTTAGAGGTGGTTTGGGATGCCCTATTTGGGACGGCACCGTTTTTGCCCAGAAATCAAAAAATTCTTGACCGCGGAGTCAAGGCGACCTCCCTGGGTGAGCCGTGTGGAATATTGTCAAAAGGAAAAATGAAGACCACCATGAGATTCACGGTGGAATTTATTGTTTAGAGGTGGTTTCAGATGCCCTATTTGGGACGGCACCATTTTTGACCAGAAATAAAAAATTCTTGACCGCGGAGTCAGGGCGACCTCCCGGGATGAGCCTGGTGAAATATTCCCGAATGGAGAAATGAAGACCGCTATGAGATTCAGGTTGGCATTTAAGGGTTAGGGGTGCTTTTCGATGCCCTATTTGGGACGGCAACATTTTTGAAAAGAAATCAAAATTCTCTTGACCGTGGAGTCAGGGCGACCTCCCGGGATGAGCTGGGTTGAATATTCCCGAATGGAAAAATGAAGACCCCCATGAGATGCACGGTCGAATTTATGGGTTAGGGATGCTTTTGGATGCCCTATTTGGGACGGCCCCATTTATGCCCAGAAATCAAAAAATTCTTGACCGTGGAGTCAGGGCGATCTCCCGGGATGAGCTGGGTTGAATATTGTCGAATGGAAAAATGAAGACCGCCAAGAGATTCAGGGTGGAATTTGTGGTTTAGGGATGCTTTTGGATGCCGTATTTGGGGCGGCACCATTTTTGCCAGAAATCAAAATATTCTTGACCGTGGAGTCAGGGTGACCTCCTGGGATGAGCTGGGTTGAATATTGTCGAATGGAAAAATGAAGACTGCCATGAGATTCAGCATGGAATTTAAGGATTAGCGGGGCTTGTGGATGCCTTATATGGGACGTCACTATTTTTGGCCAGAAATCAAAATATTCTTGACCGCGGAGTCAGGGCGACCTCCCGGGATGAGCCAGGTGGAATAATCCCGTATGGAAAAATGAAGACCGCCATGAGATTCAGGTTGGAATTTAAGGGTTAGGGGTGCTTTTCGATGCCCTATTTGGGACGGCAACATTTTTGAAAAGAAATCAAAGAACTCTTGACCGCGTAGTCAGGGCGACCTCCCGGGATGAGCTGGGTTGAATATTGTTGAATGGAAAAATGAAGACCGCCATGAGATTCAGGGTGGAATTTATGGTTTAGGGATCCTTTTGGATGCCCTATTTGGGACGGCACCATTTTTGCCAGAAATCAAAAAAACTCTTGACCGCAGAGTCAGGGCGACCTCCCGGGATGAGCTGTGTTGAATATTGTCGAATGGAAAAATGAAGACCGCCATGAGATTCAGGGTGGAATTATGGTTTAGGGATGCTTTTGGATGCCTTATAGGGGACGTCACCATTTTTGGCCAGAAATCAAAATATTCTTGACCGCGGAGTCAGGGCGACCTCCCGGGATGAGCCGGGTGTCATGCGCTGCCTACCTCCGAGTAATACACAGACGCTGATTCCGATGAAGCAGGCTCTGGTTTATTCGCAGTGTAGGTACAGTGATAGAAAAAAGCTGAGAGTGACAGGAGCGCGCCCCCTGTCCGAATAGTGCCCCCCCCCCCCCGGCTTTCCGGTTTTTCTTCCAGGAGAGCTGTCAAAATGTTTTTTTTTTGTTTTTTTTTTTTGAATTTCCCGCCGGATAATTTCCGCCCCTCCCTTTGTTCTGCCCTCTACCACGTGTCCCTCTAGGGTGTGTTCTTAGTGCGCATGCCCCGGTCACACCCTGGGCGTGCGCATGCTCCGGCCACACCCTGTTTGTTCGGCTCAGTTCGACGAGGAGATTGGCGTGGCTGGTCGGGTGCTTATCAGCTCCAGGTAGGGCCCTTATTTTTTGTTCTAAGTGCGTCGCCTTTGTTATGTGTGCTCCTGGGCGTTGCCCCCAGGATGCACTGTTGACTTGCTTGCCACTCCCTCGTGGGCCCGGGGCGGGGGGAGGGTGCTGGCGACCGCTTGTTACTGCCTCGTGGGCCCGGGGCGGGGGGGTGAGTCCCGGGGGGGGGAGGTCCACCCAAGTCGCGGGCATGGGGTGGCCCTTTCCCTTGGGGCACGGTAGCCGGGGGGGGCCACGGGGGAGGGGTTATGCAGGTGTCGGTTTGCTAGTCTTGCTTTAGGCTTGTCGGGGTACGCCCGGTGAAAAGCCCGGGTCAGGTCAGGCGCATTAACGTTGTGCGCCGCCACCCATTCTGGGTGGGGGAAGTGTTTCCACCTGACCAAATAGTGTAAAGTTCCCCGTTGCCTGCGACAGTCGAGTATGTCCCTTACGTCAAAGTGATGTTGCCCGTCGATCATCACCGGTGAGGGCAGTGGCGTGCTTGGGTGCCATCGAGAGGTGGTTGCCGGTTTCAGGAGGCTGGTGTGGAACACCGGGTGGAGTCTCCGTAGGTTGTGTGGCAGGTCCAAGCGTATTGCCACCGGGTTCACTATCTGCGTGACTCGGAACGGCCCGATGTACTTAGGCCCCAGTTTTTTCGAGGGTTGGGGTGACTTTAGGAATTTGGTGGATAGGTAGACCATATCTCCCACCTGGAACGTCGGCTGTTGGCGCCGGTGCTTGTCGGCCTGCTCTTTGTAGGCCGCCTGTGCATCCTTCAGCGCTGCCGTGATTATTGGCCACGATTCCGCAATCTTCCGTCCCCAGTCGCTAGCATCCACCTGGGGTTCCGGGGGTTGTGGTAGCTCCGGTATGGGGACGAAGTCACGCCCCGAGACTACCTCGAACGGAGCTTTCCCCGTGCTTGTGTGAACGGCGTTGTTGTATGCGACTTCGGCGAACGGGAGCAGTTCGGCCCAGTCGTCTTGATGATAGTTGGTGTATGAGCGTATGAATTGTTCTAGGGTGGCATTGAGGACCTCTGTGGCTCCGTCCGTCTGGGGGTGCCAGGCAGTGGATAGGGCCTGTTGGGTCCCCGTCAGCTTTAGGAAGGCCCGCCAGAATTTCGAAGTGAATTGTGTGCCTCTGTCGGTCACCACACGTGCGGGACATCCGTGTAACCTGTACACGTGGATGAGGAAGAGTTTGGCTAGTTGTTGTGCGGACGGGACCGACGTGCAGGGGATGAAGTGGGCCTGTTTCGAGAAATAGTCCTTCACCACCCAAATGGCCGTTTTCTTCTGGCTGGGTGGGAGGTTCACTATAAAATCCATGGAGATTTCCTCCCATGGGCGGGAGGGTTCTGCCACCTGTTGTAAAAGCCCCGCGGGTTTGCCTGGTGCCCGTTTGGCTATGGCGCATGTTGGGCAGGACGCTACGTAAGCTTTCACGTCCCGTCTTAACGCGGGCCACCAGAATTGACGCCTTGTTAGGTGCAGGGTCTTAAGGAACCCAAAGTGTCCCGCTTGCTTGGCGTCGTGGGATCTATGCAAGATCGCTTGGTGTTGCGAGTCCGGGACATAGATTCTGCCTTCCCCCCATGCCAGGTCCTGTGCCATCGTTACCTTGTCGGGGTTTGCCAGGAACCAGGGGTCGGTTTTGAGGGCGGCGGCGAGGTCCGTGCGTATCCCCCAGGTAGTTGTGGTTGGCGTCGTCTGGTCACAGGTTGTCCCGCCGTCGGTTGCGCCGTAGAGTCGAGCTGCCTCCGGGCGCCGCTCCGGGTGGTCACGGCCATCCCCAGTTGAGAAGCGGATAGGACCGTCCCAATGGTGTCTGGGGCGGGCTCTTCGTCTTGGGGCAGTCGGGAAAGGGCGTCGGCCAGGAAGTTCTTTTTACCCGGCATGAACTTCAGCTGGAAGTTGAAGCGGCTGAAGAATTGGGCCCATCGGACCTGTTTTGGGCTGAGGCGTCTGGGCGTTCGGAGGGCCTCGAGGTTCCGGTGGTCGGTCCAGACCTCGAATGGTTGGGTGGCTCCCTCAAGTAGGTGTCTCCATGTTTCTAGCGCCGATTTTACCGCGAAGGCTTCTTTCTCCCAGACGTGCCATCGCCTTTCTGTCTCGGAGAATTTCCTCGACAGGTAGGCGCATGGTTTCAGGAGTCCTGTGGGGTCCTTTTGGAGTAGGATGGCCCCCAGGGAGAAGTCTGAGGCGTCGGCTTGGACCACGAACGGCCGTTCTGGGTCCGGGTGCGCGAGGATTGGCTCCGTGGTGAACAGCGCTTTCAACTTGTTGAATGCGGTCTGGCACGCGGGAGTCCAATTCAACACTGTGCCCGGGTTCTTGGCGCGTCGGGTGTCCCCCACCCCTTTGGTTTTGAGGAGGTCCGTTAGGGGGAGGGCTATCTCTGCGAACCCCCGGGCGAATGACCTGTAAAAATTCGCGAAGCCGAGGAAGCTCTGGAGTTGGCGTCTGTTGCGGGGGCGTTCCCAGTTCAGCACCACCTCGACTTTTGCGGGGTCCATTTCTATGCCGTCTCCGGAGATTCGGTACCCCAGGTAGTCTAGGCGCGCTTTATGGAATTCGCACTTTGTGGGTTTGGCATAGAGCTGCGCCCTTCTGAGCTTATCGAGGACTTGCCTGACTAGGGTCACATGTTCCTCGTGCGTTTTAGTGTAGATAAGGACGTCGTCTATGTAGACGAGGACCCCTTTGAACAGGTGTTCATGCAGGACCTCATTGATGAGCTGCATAAACACCCCCGGGGCCCCCGCGAGTCCGAACGGCAGCACTTTGTACTGGAAGGCGCCTAGGGGGCAGTTGAACGCAGTCTTCCATTCGTCCCCCTCCCTGATTCGGATGCGGTAGTACGCCTCGCGCAGGTCCAGTTTGGAGAAGACCTTGCCCGTGGACAGGTGGGCGAGCATGTCTTTCACCAGGGGTAAGGGGTATTTGTTGGACAGGTAAGCCAGGTTTAGGCCCCGGTAGTCGGTGCAGAGCCGTAGGGTGCCGTCTTTCTTCTCCCGGAATAAGACGGGGGCTCCGACCGGTGAGCATGCTGGCTCTATGAATCCCCTCTCTAGGTTTTTATCGATGAACTCCCGGAGGGTTGCCATCTCCTTCGGGGTCATCGAGTAGATCTTTGGTCTAGGTAAGGGGACGTCAGGCAGCAGGTCGATCCGACAGTCCGTCTTGCGGTGGGGGGGTAGTTGGTCAGCTTCCGCCTCTCCGAAGACCTCGGAGAAGTCGGCATATTGTTCCGGTAGGTCTGCTGTGGTAGCTGCATTGTCCTGTGTGGTCACCTCTGCTCGTCCCACAGTGGGGTTGGTTCTGCCCGCCGGAACTGGTGCCCGATACTCGCCGTCGCCAAATGTGAAGGTGCGGGTCTCCCAGTCGATGCGCGGGTTGTTTATCGTGAGCCATGGCATTCCCAGGACTGCAATGGGTCGTCCGATGTGGGTGACAACGAACGATGTGCGTTCGGTGTGAGTGTCCATTTGCAGGGTGACCGGCTCAGTTTGCATCGTGGCTGGTTTCCCTCCCGCTGTTGAGCCGTCCAGCTGGTGGAATGCCAGCGGTGTGGGGAGGGGGGAGCAGCGGAGGTCGAGTTTGGCGACTAAGTCGGGGTGGATGAGGTTTTTTGAGCACCCCGAGTCCACTAGTGCCGCGGCCGTGGTGGCTCCGTTGCCGGCAGAGAGTTTGATTGCCGCCATTATAACGGAGCTGTCGCCGTTCCGTCGAGGTGGTCTGCGCTGCTGTCCCACCGCCTGCCTCGCAACGTGTTTCAGGGCAGGCGGGGAGCGTTTCCCGCCGGCTGGTCTGGGTCTACGGCGTCCTCTTCCCCCCAGTAGGCGTCCCAGCCTTCCTCTGGTGTCGCTGTCGCTCCGGTCATTCGGCGGTGAGGGGGCGGCGGCGGGTTAGGTGGTTTGGGGCTAGTTTTCGGGGCGGGTTTAGGCACACTGGTCGGCGGTCGGTTGGCGAAGCAATCTGCCGTCTTGTGCCCCAGTTTCCCGCACCTCCCGCAGGGCCCACGATTAAATTTCTTCCTTGGGTATGCGGGGCCGGCCGTCCCCACGTGTGGTGCGGGTACCTTTGTGCAGGTGTTGGTCGTGTCTTCCGTAGTTGTCATGAGGAAGGTGCGGTGCGCGTGTTCTGCTTTCCCCGTGAGGTGGATCCACCCGTGTAGAGTCTCTGGGTCGTCGCGGTAGAGGGCCCATTGAAGTACGTCGCGGTTGAGCCCCCTTTTGAACATTTCCAGCAGGGTGGTCTCGGACCAGTCGTTGACCTTCCCCGCGAGGGCTTTGAACTCGAGGGCGTAGTCCGGGACAGTGCGTGCGCCCTGTTTAAGTCTTTGGAGTGCGCTTTTTGCCCTCAATTTGGCTAGTGGGTCCTCGAAGTAGCTCTTCATCTCGTTGATGAAGGCGGGGAAGTTGGCGAGGGCGGGGGAGCTGGACTCATACAGTTCGACGTACCAGTCCACCGCCCGGTCTTGTAGTTTGATCGCCACGGCTGTGATCTTGTCCGCTTCGGAGTCGTAGGAGTGTCCGTGCCTCCCCATGAACTCCCTGGCGTTCGTGATGAAGAACGATGGGGAAGTCCTTTGGGGCCCGGGCGTTTTGTGAGCCCCTTCCTCTCGCTTCCCGGCCTGTGGCGTCGTCCGCCTGGGCCGTTTGTTGACCTTCATCTGGCCCGTGGGAGTTCGGTGCTTCGCTCGGGGTGTGGACCTGTGCGGGGACGTCGTTGGGCAGCGCGGGGGGCATCAACGACTGAAGCATGGTCCGGAGTTCCTTCAGTTGGGTCTCCATGGCCGCGAGTCTAGCTTGTGCGTCCTCGTCCGCGATCCGCGCCGCCGCTGGGGCCGGTTCCGTCGGTGTGTCGGTGGGGGTGGGTCGCCGGTGGGGTTCAGGCCCTCCCGACCGTTGGTCCGCTTCCTCCGCCGTCGGCTGGGTTGCTTCTTCGTCCTCCCCCGTGCTTACCGCCGTTGGGCTGCCGCTCCACGCCCGTGGCTGGGGTGCGATGTGGGGGGCGGGGTTCTCCGCTGGTTTCGGGAGGTATGTTGCTCCCTCCCGTGGCCGGGTTACCTCCGTCGCCATCTCCCCTTGGGGTTGGAGCTGAGGATCGGGTTGGGCCGGGTGGGCGTCCATGGCTCCGGGGGTCGGCGGGGCCTCTGGCCTCGATCGGTCCTCCTCTGCTTCTTGCCGTGCGGCTCGCCCCCATTGTCCGCGTCGCGCCGGCCTCATCGTTCCTGGTCTTCTCGCCGTCTACTCCTCCCGCGGATCGTTGTTGTCCGGTGGGGCTCGGCGAGGCTGAGTTTATGACTCTCAGCTTTATGTCATGCGCTGCCTACCTCCGAGTAATACACAGACGCTGATTCCAATGAAGCAGGCTCTGGTTTATTCGCAGTGTAGATACAGTAATAGAAAAAAGCTTAGAGTGACAGGAGCGCGCCGGTGCGGGGTTTAAATACCCCGCGCTGGTCAGCGCCCCCTCACTCGAGGTTACGTCACCTCCCTTTGTCCTACACGCTGTCTTGCCGGTTAGGTGAGGGGTTGCGAGGCCCCGCTGGCGCTCCGGGATCACCCATCATCGGTTTCCCTATTCCTCCGGTGATTGCTGTCAGCTGGGCGATCTCCGTTGCGCTAGCGCTAACAGCTTGGGTGTGCCTCGCGATCCGCTTAGCCATTGTCTCTTGTCCTTTAGGCTTTGTAAGCTGATGGCTATTTATCTTGAGCCCCTTCCCCTGTTTCCTTGTTATTGTCATGTGTGCCATTGCGCTGATGTCTTTAGCTCAACGGCACTCATGACACCGGGTGGAATATTGTCGAATGGAAAAATCAAGACCACCATGAGATTCAGGGTGGAATTTAAGGGCTAGCGGTGGTTTTGGATGCCGTATATGGGATGGCACCATTTTTGCACAAAAATCATTAAACTCTTGACCGCGGAGTCAGGGCGACCTCCCCGGGTGAGCCGGGTGGAATATTTTCGAATGGAAAAATCAAGACCACCATGAGATTCAGGGTGGAATTTATGGTTAAGGGATGCTTTCGGATGCCGTATTTGGGGCGGCACCATTTTTGCCAGAAATCAAAATATTCTTGACCGTGGAGTCAGGGCGACCTCCTGGGATGAGCTGGGTTGAATATTGTCGAATGGAAAAATGAAGACTGCCATGAGACTCAGCATGGAATTTAAGGATTAGCGGGGCTTTTGGATGCCTTATATGGGACGTCACTATTTTTGGCCAGAAATCAAAATATTCTTGACCGCGGAGTCAGGGCGACCTCACGGGATGAGCCAGGTGGAATAATCCCGTATGGAAAAATGAAGACCGCCATGAGATAAAGGGTGGAATTTCACGGTTAGGGGTGCTTTGGGATGCCCTCTTTGGGACGGCACCATTTTTGGCCAGAAATCAAAAAATTCTTGACCGCCGAGTCAGGGCGACCTCCCGGGATGAGCCGGGTGGAATATTCCCGAATGGAAAAAGGAAGACCGCCATGAGATAAAGGGTGGAATTTATTGGTTAGAGGTGGTTTGGGATGCCCTATTTGGGACGGCACCGTTTTTGCCCAGAAATCAAAAAATTCTTGACCGCGGAGTCAGGGCGACCTCCCTGGGTGAGCCGTGTGGAATATTGTCAAAAGGAAAAATGAAGACCGCCATGAGATTTATGGTGGAATTTAATGGTTAATGGTGGTTTCAGATGCCCTATTTTGGACGGCACCATTTTTGACCAGAAATCAAAAATTCTTGACCGCGGAGTCAGGGCGACCTCGCGGGATGAGCTCGGTTGAATATTCCCGAATGGAAAAATGAAGAACCCCATGAGATGCACGGTCGAATTTATGGGTTAGGGATGCTTTTGGATGCCCTATTTGGGACGGCCCCATTTTTGCCCAGAAATAAAAAATTACTTGACCGCGCAGTCAGGGTGACCTCCCGGGATGAGCCGGGTGGAATATTGTCGAATGGAAAAATCAAGACCACCATGAGATTCAGGGTGGAATTTATGGTTAAGGGATGCTTTTGGATGCCGTATTTGGGGCGGCACCATTTTTGCCAGAAATCAAAATATTCTTGACCGTGGAGTCAGGGCGACCTCCTGGGATGAGCTGGGTTGAATATTGTCGAATGGAAAAATGAAGACTGCCATGAGATTCAGCATGGAATTTAAGGATTAGCGGGGCTTTTGGATGCCTTATATGGGACGTCACTATTTTTGGCCAGAAATCAAAATATTCTTGACCGCGGAGTCAGGGCGACCTCCCGGGATGAGCCGGGTGGAATAATCCCGTATGGAAAAATGAAGACCGCCATGAGATTCAGGATGGAATTTAATGGTTAGGGATGCTTTTGGATCCTCGATTTTGGACGGCACCATTTTTGCCCAGAAATCAAAAATCTCTTGACGCGGAGTCAGGGCGACCTCCCGGGATGAGCTGGGTTGAATATTGTTGAATGGAAAAATGAAGACCGCCATGAGATTCAGGGTGGAATTTATGGTTTAGGGATGCTTTTGGATGCCCTATTTGGGACGGCACCATTTTTGCCAGAAATCTAAAAACTCTTGACCACGGAGTCAGGGCGACCTCCCGGGATGAGCTGGGTTGAATATTCCCGAATGGAAAAAGGAAGACCGCCATGAGATAAAGGGTGGAATTTATTGGTTAGAGGTGGTTTGGGATGCCCTATTCGGGACGGCACCGTTTTTGCCCAGAAATCAAAAAATTCTTGACCGCGGAGTCAGGGCGACCTCCCTGGGTGAGCCGTGTGGAATATTGTCAAAAGGAAAAATGAAGACCGCCATGAGATTTATGGTGGAATTTAATGGTTAATGGTGGTTTCAGATGCCCTATTTGGGACGGCACCATCTTTGACCAGAATTAAAAAATTCTTGACCGCGGATTCAGGGCGACCTCCCGGGATGAGCTGGGTTGAATATTCCCGAATGGAAAAATGAAGACCCCCATGAGATGCACGGTCGAATTTATGGGTTAGCGATGCTTTTGGATGCCCTATTTGGGACGGCCCCATTTTTGGCCAGAAATCAAAAAATTCTTGACCGCGGAGTCAGGGCGACCTCCCGGGATGAGCCGGGTGGAATATTCCCGAATGGAAAAATGAAGACCGCCATGAGATTCAGGTTGGAATTTAAGGGTTAGGGGTGCTTTTCGATGCCCTATTTGGGATGGCAACATTTTTGAAAAGAAATCAAAGAACTCTTGACGGCGGAGTCAGGGCGACCTCCCGGGTTGAGCTGGGTTGAATATTCCCGAATGGAAAAATGAAGACCGCCATGAGATTCAGGGTGGAATTTAATGGTTAGGGATGCTTTTGGATCCTCGATTTTGGACGGCACCATTTTTGCCCAGAAATCAAACATTCTTGACCGCCGAGTCAGGGCGACCTCACGGGATGAGCCAGGTGGAATATTCCCGAATGGAAAAAGGAAGACCGCCATGAGATAAAGGGTGGAATTTAGTGGTTAGAGGTGGTTTGGGATGCCCTATTTGGGACGGCACCGTTTTTGCCCAGAAATCAAAAAATTCTTGACCGCGGAGTCAGGGCGACCTCCCTGGGTGAGTCGTGTGGAATATTGTCAAAAGGAAAAATGAAGACCGCCATGAGATTTATGGTGGAATTTAATGGTTAATAGTGGTTTCAGATGCCCTATTTGGGACGGCACCTTCTTTGACCAGAAATAAAAAATTCTTGACCGCGGAGTCAGGGCGACCGCCCGGGATGAGCTGGGTTGAATATTCCCGAATGGAAAAATGAAGACCCCCATGAGATGCACGGTCGAATTCATGGGTTAGGGATGCTTTTGGATGCCCTATTTCGGACGGCACCATTTTTGCCAGAAATCTAAAAACTCTTGACCGCAGAGTCAGGGCAACCTCCTGGGATGAGCTGGGTTGAATATTTTCGAATGGAAAAATGAAGACCGCCATGAGATTCAGGGTGGAATTTGTGGTTTAGGGATGCTTTTGGATGCCGTATTTGGGGCGGCACCATTTTTGGCCAGAAATCAAAATATTCTTGACTGCGGGGTCAGGGCGACCTCACGGGATGAGCCAGGTGGAATAATCCCGTATGGAAAAATGAAGACCGCCATGAGATAAAGGATGGAATTTCACGGTTAGGGGTGCTTTTGGATGCCCTCTTTGGGATGGCACCATTTTTGGCCAGAAATCAAAAAATTCTTGACCGCGGAGTCAGGGCGACCTCCCGGGATGAGCCGGGTGGAATATTCCCGAATGGAAAAATGAAGACCGCCATGAGATTCAGCATGGAATTTAAGGATTAGCGGGGCTTTTGGATGCCTTATATGGGACGTCACTATTTTTGGCCAGAAATCAAAATATTCTTGACTGCGGAGTCAGGGCGACCTCCTGGGATGAGCTGGGTTGAATATTGTCGAATGGAGAAATGAAGACTGCCATGAGATTCAGCATGGAATTTAAGGATTAGCGAGGCTTTTGGATACCTTATATGGGACGTCACTATTTTTGGCCAGAAATAAAAATATTCTTGACCGCGGAGTCAGGGCGACCTCCCGGGATGAGCCGGGTGGAATATTCCCGAATGGAAAAATGAAGACCGCCATGAGATTCAGGTTGGAATTTAAGGGTTAGGGGTGCTTTTCGATGCCCTATTTGGGACGGCAACATTTTTGAAAAGAAATCAAAGAACTCTTGTCCGCGTAGTCAGGGCGAACTCCCGGGATGAGCTGGGTTGAATATTGTTGAATGGAAAAATGAAGACCGCCATGAGATTCAGGGTGGAATTTTTGGTTTAGGGATCCTTTTGGATGCCCTATTTGGGACGGCACCATTTTTGCCAGAAATCAAAAAATTCTTGACCGCCAAGTCAGGGCGACCTCCCGGGATGAGCTGGTTTGAATATTGTTGAATGGAAAAATGAAGACCGCCATGAGATTCAGGGTGGAATTTATGGTTTAGGGATCCTTTTGGATGCCCTATTTGGGACGGCACCATTTTTGCCAGAAATCAAAAAGCTCTTGACCGCAGAGTCAGGGCGACCTCCCGGGATGAGCCAGTTGAAATATTCCCGAATGGAGAAATGAAGACTGCCATGAGGTTCAGGTTGGAATTTAAGGGTTAGGGGTGCTTTTCGATTCCCTATTTGGGACGGCAACATTTTTGGCCAGAAATCAAAAAACTCTTGACCGCGGAGTCAGGGCGACCTCCCGGGATGAGCTGGGTTGAATATTCCCGAATGGAAAAATGAAGACCACCATGAGATTCAGGGTGGAATTTAATGGTTAGGGATGCTTTTGTATCCTCGATTTTGGACGGCATCATTTTTGCCCAGAAATCAAAAATTCTTGACCGCGGAGTCAGGGCGACCTCCCCGGGTGAGCCGGGTGGAATATTTCCAAATGGAAAAATGAAGACCGCCATGAGATTGAGGGTGGAATTTCACGGTTAGGTGTGCTTTTGCATTCCCTATTTGGGACGGCACCATTTTTGGCCAGAAATCAAAAAATTCTTGACCGCGGAGTCAGGGCGACCCCCTGGGATGATCTGGGTGGAATATTCCCGAATGGAAAAATGAAGACCGCCATATGATTCAGGGTGGAATTTCAGGGTTAGTGGTGCTTTTGGTTCCTCGATTTTAAACGCACCATTTTTGCCCAGAAATCAAAAAATTCTTGACCGCCGAGTCAGGGTGACCTCCCGGGATGAGCCGGATGGAATATTCCCAAATGGAAAAATGAAGACTGCCATGAGATTCAGGGTGGAATTTAAGGGTTAGGGGTGCTCTTGTTTCCTCGATTTTAAACGCACCATTTTTGCCCAGAAATCAAAGAATTCTTGACCGCGGAGTCAGGGCGACCTCCCAGGATGAGCCGGGTGGAATATTGTCGATTGGAAAAATGGAGACTGCCATGAGAGTCCTGGTGGAATTTAAGGGTTAGGGGTGCTTTTGGATGCCCTATTTGGGACAGCACCATTTTTGCCCAGAAATCAAAAAATTCTTGACCGCGGAGTCAGGGCGACCTCCCGGGGTGAGCCAGATGGAATCTTGTCAAATGGAAAAATGAAGACCGCCATGACATTCAGGGTGGAATTTCATGGTTAGGGGTGTTTTCGGATGCCCTCTTTGGGATGGCACCATTTTTGGCCAGAAATCAAAAAATTCTTGACCGCGGAGTCAGGGCGACCTCCCGGGATGAGCCGGGTGGAATATTCCCGAATGGAAAAATGAAGACCGCCATGAGATTCACGGTGGAATTTAAGGGTTAGGGGTGCTTTCGGATTCCCTATTTGAATTGTTTAAAACTATTAGAGCCTTCTATATCCAATATGCTTTCTGTTTGACTTGTTTTATACACCAGCCTGTTGCATGTTTATAACTAAAATGGGGAACAAAATAGTGCAATCTATGGTGTAATCCCTAAAATAGATTGAACATATTTGCATTTTTAAAAAAGGGAAGCAATATCCTGACCCCAGCCTGGTCTCATCCTCCAAACAAAAGGCAATTTACTTGACCTTCATAAGGAAATTTTTGTAAGGTACTGTAGATATCAGAAAGCCATTGTCATCATTTCGCAGTAATAAAAAAAAATGCAGTAAAGAAATATGACATATAAATAAATAAGAATGGGAGCTGCAGTCTAAAACAACTGGTAGACATCAGCTTGAGGAAGGCAGCCTTAAATGTCTTGGGAACTCATGCTTATATGAGCTCTACAGTGGTCCTGCTCTGTGAAATGGTAAGGGTGTGAAAGAGTCTTACGTGGGATGGCCCCCTATCTTTGACAAGCCCATGCAAGTCCCTGTAGTTTTCTTGGCAAAAAATTTTGGAAGCTGTTTGCCATTGCCTTCTTCCTAGGGCTGAGAGAGAGGGACCGGCCCAAGGTCACCCAGCTGGCTTTGTGCCTAAGGTGGGACTAGAACTCACAGTCCCCCAGTTTCTAGCCTGATTAATTTTCAATTGAATTTCAATTCAGGTAGTTTGCTACTATTATACTACATCTCATTTGAAGTAGTTTTGTCCAAACTTTTTTTTTTAAAGTTGCATTTTAAGGAATGCTGTAAAGCGTGCCGGTGCGGGGTTTAAATACCCCGCGCCGGTCAGCGCCCCCTCACTCGTGGTCACGTCACCCCCCTTTGTCCAATACGTTGCCCTGCCAGTGGGTGAGGGGTTGCGAGGCCCCGCTGGCGTTCCGGGATCACCCATCATCGGTTTCTCTATTCCTCCGGTGATTGTTTTCAGCTGGGCGATCTCCGTTGTATTAGCGCTGATGGCTTGGGTGTGTTCCGTGATCCGTTTAGCTATTGTTTCTTGACCGTTAGTCGTTATGGGTTGATGGCTACTTATCTTGAGCCCCTTCCCCTGTTTCCTTGCTATTGTCATGTGTGCCATTGCGCTGAATGGTGCTGTTGAGTCAGCGCAATGGCACACATGACAATAGCAAGGAAACAGGGGAAGGGGCTCAAGATAAGTAGCCATCAAACCATAACGACTAACGGTCAAGAAACAATAGCTAAACGGATCACGGAACACACCCAAGCCATCAGCGCTAATACAACGGAGATCGCCCAGCTGAAAGCAATCACCGGAGGAATAGAGAAACCGATGATGGGCGATCCCGGAACGCCAGCGGGGCCTCGCAACCCCTCACCCACCGGCAGGGCAACGTATTGGACAAAGGGGGGTGACGTGACCGCGAGTGAGGGGGCGCTGACCGGCGCGGGGTATTTAAACCCCGCACCGGCGCGCTCCTGTCACTCTCAGCTTTTTTCCCGATGCTGTACCTATGCTATGAATAAACCAGAGCCTGTTCCACCGAGTCAGTGTCTGAGCATTATTCAGGGGTAGGCAGCGCATGACATAAAGCTGAGAGTCATAAACTCAGCCTCGCCGAGCCCCACCGGACGACAACGAGCCGCGGGAGGAATAGACGGCGAGAAGACCAGAAAGATGAAGCCGGAGCGACGCGGACAAAGAGGGCGAGCCGCACGGCAAGAAACAGAGGAGGACCGACCGAGGCCAGAGGCACCGCGGACTCCCGGAGCCATGGACGCCCACCCGACCCGACCCGAGCCTCAGCTCCAACCCCAAGGGGAGATGGCGACGGAGGCAACCCGACCGCGGGAAGGAGCAACATACCTTCCGAAACCAGCGGAGGACCCCGCGCCCCACATCGCACCCCAGCAACGGGCATGGAGCGACAGCCCAACGGCGGTCAGCATGGAGGAGGACGACGGAAACACCCAGCAGACGGCGGAGGAAGCAGACCAACGGCAGGGGGAGGCTGAACCCCGCCGGCAACCCACCCCCGCCGACACACCGACGGAACCGGCCCCAGCGGTGGCGCGGACCGTGGACGAGGAAGCACGAGCTGAACTCGCGGCCATGCGGGCCCAACTGGAGGAACTCCGGACCATGCTTCAGTCGCTCATGCCCCCTGCACCGCCCAACGACGTCCCCGCACAGGCCCACACCCTGAGCGAAGCACCGAACCCCCACGGGCCAGCTGAAGGTCAGCAGACGGCCCAGGCGGACGACACCACAGGCCGGGAAGCGAGAGGAAGGGCCGCGCAAAACGCCCAGGCCCCAAAGGACTTCCCCATCTTCTTCGATGGGAACCCCACGAAACTGTCGTTTTTTATAACGAACGCCAGGGAGTTCATGGGGAGGCACGGACACTCCTACGACTCCGAAGCGGACAAGATCGCCGCCGTGGCGATCAAATTACAAGACCGGGCGGAGGACTGGTACGTCCAACTGTACGAGTCCAGCTCCCCCACCCTCGCCAACTTCCCCGCCTTCATCAATGAGATGAAAAACTACTTCGAAGACCCCCTAGCCAAAGTGAGGGCGAAAAGCGCACTCCAAAGACTTAAACAGAGCACACGCACTGTCCCAGACTATGCCCTGGAGTTCAAAGCCCTCGCGGGGAAGGTCAGCGACTGGTCCGAGACCACCCTGCTGGAAATGTTCAAAAGGGGGCTCAACCGCGACGTACTCCAATGGGCCCTCTACCGCGACAACCCAGAAACGCTGCACGGGTGGATCCACCTCGCGGGGAAAGCCGAACACGCGCACCGCACCTTCCTCATGACAACCACGGAAGACACAAACTATACCTGCAAAAAGGTACCCGCACCACACGTGGGGACGGCCGGCCTCATATACCCAAAGAAGAAATTCAATCGGGAGCTCTGCGGGAAGTGTGGCAAACTAGGGCACAAGACGGCGGATTGCTTCACCAACCGACCGCCGACCAGTGCGCCTAAACCCACCCCAAAAATTAGCCCCAAACCACCTAACCCGGGGCCGCCCCCTCACCGCCGAATGACCGTGGCCACAGCGACACCAGAGGAAGGCTGGGACGCCTACTGGGGGAAGAGGACAACGTAGACCCCGACCAGCCGGCGGGAAAAGCTCCCCGCCTGCCCTGAAACGCGTTGCGAGGCAGGCGGTGGGACAGCAGCGCGGACCACCTCGACGGAACGGCGAAAGCCCCGTAATAATGGCGGCAATCAAACTCTCTACCGGCAACGGAGCCACCACGGCCGCGGCACTAGTGGACTCGGGGTGTTCAAAAAACCTCATCCACCCCGACCTAGTCGCCAAACTCGACCTCCGCTGCTTCCCCCTCCCCACGCCGCTGGCATTCCACCAGCTGGACGGCTCTACAGCGGAAGGGAAACCAGCTACGCTGCAAACCGAGCCGGTCACCCTGCAAATGGGCACTCACACCGAACGCACATCGTTCGTCATCACTCACATCGGACGGCCCATCGCAGTCCTGGGGATGCCATGGCTCGCGACAAACAACCCGCGCATCAACTGGGAGACCCGCACCTTCACATTCGGCGACGGCGAGTATCGGGCACCAGTTCCAGCGGGCAGAACCAACCCCACTGTGGGACGAGCGGAGGCGACTACACAGGACAACGCCGCTACCATAGCAGACCTACCGGAACAATACGCCGACTTCTCCGAGGTCTTCGGAGAGGCGGAAGCTGACCAACTACCCCCCCACCGCAAGACAGATTGCCGGATCGACCTGCTGCCCGACGTCCCCTTACCTAGACCAAAGATCTACTCGATGACCCCGAAGGAGATGGCAACCCTCCGGGAGTTCATCGATAAAAACCTAGACAGGGGATTCATAGAGCCAGCATGCTCACCGGTCGGAGCCCCCGTCTTATTCCGGGAGAAGAAAGACGGCACCCTACGGCTCTGCACCGACTACCAGGGCCTAAACGCGGCTTCCCTGTCCAACAAATACCCCTTACCCCTGGTGAAGGACATGCTCGCCCACCTGTCCACGGGCAAAGTCTTTTCCAAATTGGACCTTCGCGAGGCGTACTATCGCATCCGAATCAGGGAGGGGGACGAATGGAAGACTGCGTTCAACTGCCCCCTAGGCGCCTTCCAGTACAAAGTGCTGCCGTTCGGACTCGCGGGGGCCCCTGGGGTGTTTATGCAGCTCATCAATGAGGTACTGCATGAACACCTGTTCAAAGGGGTCCTTGTCTACATCGACGACGTCCTTATCTACACAAAAACGCACGAGGAACATGTGACCCTAGTCAGGCAAGTCCTCGACAAGCTCAGAAGGGCGCAGCTCTACGCCAAGCCTACAAAGTGCGAATTTCATAAAGCGTGCCTAGACTACCTGGGGTACCGAATCTCCGGGGACGGCATTGAAATGGACCCCGCAAAAGTCGAGGCGGTGCTAAACTGGGAGCGCCCCCGCAACAGACGCCAACTCCAGAGCTTCCTCGGCTTCGCGAATTTTTACAGGTCATTCGCCCGGGGGTTCGCAGAGATAGCCCTCCCCCTAACCGACCTCCTCAAAACCAAAGGGGTGGGGGACACCCGACGCGCCAAGAACCCGGGCACAGTGTTGAATTGGACTCCCGCGTGCCAGACTGCATTCAACAAGCTGAAAGCGCTGTTCACCATGGAGCCAATCCTCGCGCACCCGGACCCAGAACGGCCGTTCATGGTCCAAGCCAACGCCTCAGACTTCTCCCTGGGGGCCATCCTACTCCAAAAGGACCCCACGGGACTCCTGAAACCATGCGCCTACCTGTCAAGGAAGTTTTCCGAGACAGAAAGGCGATGGCACGTCTGGGAGAAAGAAGCCTTCGCGGTAAAATCGGCGCTAGAAACATGGCGACACCTACTCGAGGGAGCCACCCAACCATTCGAGGTCTGGACCGACCACCGGAACCTCGAGGCCCTACGAACGCCCAGACGCCTTAGCCCAAAACAGGTCCGATGGGCCCAATTCTTCAGCCGCTTTAATTTCCAGCTGAAGTTCTTGCCGGGCAAAAAGAACTTCCTGGCCGACGCCCTCTCCCTACTGCCCCAAGACGAAGAGCCCGCCCCAGACACCATTGGGACGGTCCTATCCGCCTCGCAACTGGGGATGGCCGTGACCACCCGAAGCGGCGCCCGGAGACAGCTCGACTCTACGGCGCAACCGACGGCGGGACAACCTGCGACCAGACGAAGCCAACCGCAACTACCAGGGGGAATACGCACGGACATCGCCGCCTCCCTCAAAACCGACCCCTGGTTCCTGGCAAACCCCGACAAGGTAACGATGGCACAGGACCTGGCATGGGGGGAAGGCAGAATCTATGTCCCGGACTCGCAACGCCAAGCGATCTTGCATAGGTCACACGACGCCAAGCAAGCGGGACACTTTGGGTTCCTCAAGACCCTACACCTAACACGGCGTCAATTCTGGTGTCCCGCGCTCAGGCGAGACGTGAAAGCATACGTAGCATCCTGCCCAACGTGCGCTAGGGCCAAACGGGCACCAGGCAAACCCGCGGGGCTATTACAACGGGTGGCAGAACCCTCCCGCCCATGGGAGGAAATCTCTATGGATTTTATAGTGGACCTCCCACCCAGCCAGAAGAAAACGGCCATTTGGGTGGTGAAGGATTACTTCTCAAAACAGGCCCACTTCATCCCCTGCACGTCGGTCCCGTCCGCACAACAACTAGCCAAACTCTTCCTCATCCACGTGTACAGGCTACACAGATGTCCCGCACGTGTGGTGACCGACAGGGGCACACAGTTCACCTCTAAATTCTGGCAGGCCTTCCTAAAGCTGACGGGGAGACCCAACAGGCCCTATCCACTGCCTGGCACCCCCAGATGGACGGAGCCACAGAGGTCCTCAATGCCACCCTAGAGCAATTCATACGCTCATATACCAACTATCACCAAGACGACTGGGCTGAACTGCTCCCGTTCGCCGAAGTCGCATACAACAACGCCGTCCACACGAGCACGGGGAAAACTCCGTTCGAGGTAGTCTCGGGGCGCGACTTTGTCCCCATACCGGAGCTACCTCAACCCCCGGAACCCCAGGTGGACGCTAGCGATTGGGGACGGAAGATCGCGGAATCATGGCCAATAATCACGGCGGCACTGAAGGATGCACAGGCAGCCTACAAAGAGCAGGCCGACAAGCACCGGCGCCAACAACTGACGTTCCAGGCGGGGGATATGGTCTACCTATCCACCAAATTCCTAAAGTCCCCCCAACCCTCGAAAAAACTGGGGCCTAAGTACATCGGGCCGTTCCGAGTCACGCAAATAGTGAACCCGGTGGCAATACGCTTGGACCTGCCACACAACCTACGGAGACTCCACCAGCCTCCTGAAACCGGCAACCACCTCTCGATGGCACCCAAGCACGCCACAGCCCTCACTGGTGATGATCGACGGGCAACATCACTTCGACGTAAGGGACATACTTGACTCCCGCAAGCAATGAGGAACCCTACACTATTTGGTCAGGTGGAAACACTTCCCCCACCCAGAATGGGTGGCGGCGCACAATGTTAACGCACCTGGCCTGACCCGGGCTTTTCACCGGGCATACCCCGACAAGCCAAAACCAAGGTTAGCAAGCCGTCCCCTGCAAAACCCCTCCCCCGTGGGCCCCCCCGCCTACCGTGCCCCAAGGGAAAGGGCCCCCCCAAGCCCACGACTTGGGTGGACCTCCCCCCCCCGGGACTCACTCCCCCCGCCCCAGGCCCACGAGGCAGTAACAAGCGTTCGCCAGCACCCTCCCCCCGCCCCAGGCCCACGGGGGAGTGGCAAGCAAGTCAACAGGGCAACCTGGGGGCAACGCCCAGGAGCACAAATAACAAAGGCGACGCACTTTAAATAAAAAAGAAGGGCCTTACCTGGAGCTGATAAGCACCCAACCAGCCACGCCTCTCTCCTCGCCGAACTGAGCCAAACAAACAGGGTGTGGCCGGAGCATGCGCACGCCAGGGCGTGACCTGGGCATGCGTACTAGGACACACCCTGGGAAGGCACGTGGTAGAGGGAGGAGCAAAGGGAGGGGCGAAAACTACTCCGGCGGGAATTTCAAAAAAAAAAAAACCAGAAAACCGGGGGGGAGCACTATTCGGACAGGGGGCAGTATGTCATGAGTGCCGTTGAGCTGAAGTCATCAGCGCAATGGCACACATGACAATAGCAAGGAAACAGGGGAAGGGGCTCAAGATAAGTAGCCATCAACTCATAACGACTAACGGTCAAGAAACAATAGCTAAACGGATCACGGAACACACCCAAGCCATCAGCGCTAATACAACGGAGATCGCCCAGCTGAAAGCAATCACCGGAGGAATAGAGAAACCGATGATGGGCGATCCCGGAACGCCAGCGGGGCCTCGCAACCCCTCACCCACCGGCAGGGCAACGTATTGGACAAAGGGGGGTGACGTGACCGCGAGTGAGGGGGCGCTGACCGGCGCGGGGTATTTAAACCCCGCACCGGCGCGCTCCTGTCACTCTCAGCTTTTTTCCCGATGCTGTACCTACGCTATGAATAAACCAGAGCCTGTTCCACCGAGTCAGTGTCTGGGCATTATTCAGGGGTAGGCAGCGCATGACACTGTGTGTTTTTCTTAATAACCTGAAATACCATAGAAACAGAGGTATTTGATTTCTGTTGGGGGGGTTCTATTTTTTTAAGAGGGAAATTAAAATGAATAGCTAGCGACTTTTTTCTTCCATGAACTTAATCATTAAGCAAACGTTTCCAGCCATTTCTGCAGATTCTGCCACAATCATTTGAATAAGCTGATGGTGTATTTTTCAAATAATTATTTTTTCAATACTCTTGGATCCAACTTCCCGGACAATACAAGAGTAAGGAAAAGCTCACCTATTAACATTCTTCATAAAAGTAATACTTCAAAAACATAGAAATGGGCCTTTCAAAATTCTTCACCTAATTTGTGGGCAGAAAAATTGGGTGGACAATTGTTCCAAACTTCTCCAAGGGCAAAAGTTCTCTTTGAATGAATGTACATCTCCCATAATGGATGAGAGGTTGAAGCTGAAGTACCCTCATTGCTTTATTCCAACATAAAGTAGAATGAAGGTAGGCAAGTGGAATAGTAGATGTTTAAAACATTATGGAACAATTCTTTCCCTATCCTTCATTATTATGCATGCATGAATTATATATTGGTCTCTTACATACTTGAGTAATATGATATAGGAAATACTCTAGTGCTTCAGGTTTCCTGGAGCTGCATGACAAGATGTCATTAATACCCCCAGATGTTCTCTTGATTGTTCTTTAAGGTTGTAATTGGCAAATGAATCCAACTTAGCAATGCCAAACACAACAGCCAAAGAAAGATAGCTATCACTCTTTCTTTGGAGCCTCAATTCAGCTAATTTTTCTGTAGGGGAAAAAAAAAAGAGTGCTGGTCCATATTCTTCCAGCAGTATCTTTGATGATCAGTGAAATGGAAATGCTATCTTCTGTAGAATATCTACGTTCACCTGGACATAAATTGATGATATAATCCAACGGTCGCAGAATAAATCACATAGTAGGTGGGTTCACACAATGTATTACATTAGACTAAAATGTAGTTGGATGGCCTGTGGCTCAATACGTCTTGGGAATCTAATGATTGTCTTAGCATGTTGTATGAATGAACCTATCATGTTAATCCATAAACTGATCTAATTATTTTGACAAAGCATGTTATAGAAATATAGGAATTGGGGGGTTTGTTTGTTTTTGTTGACCTGGGTTTGTTAAACCAATGTGTGAGTCATTCCTGAATATGTAAAATCACAGAATATGGTACTAAACAGTACAGAAGATTCTAGATCTACCTTCCTAGACATTAGGAAAGTTCTGGGCATTAAACATTGTAATTCCTAACTAGTCTCTAGTGATTAGCCATGTTGGCTAGGAATATGAGAACTTAAATCTAACATCAACTGGGAAAGGCTGATCTAGGCCAAGTATGCTGTGTGAGCCATACCGTTACACTCTTCCTTGTCAAAGTATTTTATTCCCATATCACAGATGGGGGCTGAAGCTATAAAATAGCAGGTTTCTGAAAGCCATTTACAAAGCTTGTGGTTAAGATGAGACCGAAAAAGAGGCCTTGATTACAGCAGCTTCAACTGGTCATTTATGTTGAGGAATGAACCATAATTTGGGGACAATTTCATATTTGAAATAGCCTTAGACAAAATGTTCTTGTGTGAACCCTCTGTTTTACCAATGAACCCCTGGAATTTATTTAGTAGTAGGCAATTGCTTTAAGATGCCTGTTAAATTTCCCACAATGCCCTCAAGTAATGCTAATCTAGTGGCATTCTGGGAAATCAATTTAGCAGGTAGTAAATTTTCTAAAGAGAGGGAGTAGAACAGGGTGGGGAATTTTAAAGGGGTGGGCAGACAAGGCCCATTGTAAGACAGGAGGACTCTAAACAGCTGTCCAGAAATGTTGGCATGCCATCAATGAACAACGGAGCAGCATCTTAGTGGTCCAAACTGATAGTCCATCTTTCCAATAGCCTCTTTATAATAAAGGTCATTTGGAGTGTTGCCCATTGAATTGGATATTCTTGGTATTGAACGACGGACTCTTCTGAACTCATTAGTGTTTCGCTAATCAGCTATTTCCCCCCTTCCCCCCATCACTTCACAGCTTTACTGATCTCAAATATTCAAATACCAAATACTTAAATATCTCACTTTCTGTTCAGGTAAGTCATTAAGTGATAAAACTGTCTTTCGGGTCAAGGCATCTGCATACACACGTCTGAATTACAGGCATACTACACATTACATATATACAGTATGTGTAAACTACCCCTGAAGTTAAGATTCCTGAATCTATAAAACAGGAGAAGACAGAAAAGTATTCAGAAAGATAGTGCCTGTCTTTGGGTGTTTAATCATATTTATATTCATGCCCTCTTAGTTTTTCTTGTGCCCTCATAAATAAGTTATCTTTAACTGCAACTAGGGGAAGCAAAGGAGGGGAAAAAAGATATTGTACAGTTTAGTACCACTTTATGGTTGACATTGATTTAAAACACTCCATAAGGGGCGCATAGCTGCAGGATCAATTAAAAGTAAATGTGGTCATGAAACTTGCATGAAGAACAGCCTGACAAAGTCATGGAGACAACATTCTTCATGGGGCTGTTTGCTGCTTGAACTCTTAGAAGGAGGAAAGAATGAGAAAAGGAGAAAAAAAAGGGGGGGTGCTATATATTTCCTTTGTTTGATACTAATTAATGGAAAACAAAGTTCCCCAAAAGTAGAATGTGGCTCTTTGCCAAAGAGAAATGTCCTCTCTGATAGAAATCTAAGTCACTTTAAAGATTCCATTGAGAAATTTTTGTTTCATCAAACAGGAGAAACCTAGTTTTTGACCAGCTTGCATACCATCTTGGTCTTTCCTCCTGCAATTTTCCAAAACATATTTTTCAAAGGGGTTCGATTACCCTGAGTCAATTTATATCTCCATGTTCACTCATGGAGACTACTAAAACTAGGAATGATTAGCTCCCCTTGTGGACAAGTGCCAGAACTGCATCCTGGAACATTTCTCCGGGCATAACCTCAAGCTCCGGATTGTCTGTGTCCACACATGGTGGCCAGTGGTCAGGTCTATTTTTATAAGAAAAGCAGTCTGAACACATATCAGCTAGCCTCAGTGATACACTCAAGCTGCAAAAAGAGCTGAGGCTGCCCATGATGATTTTTAAATAAGTTAAAATGGAAGTATATGAAATTAAGGACTAAAACATGTGGTCAAAGAAGATCTGAATAAGTCCATCTTTCCTTCCAGAGGGACTTATTTTCTGATTTGGCCACACCCAAGTTTCCCTTAGCTACACCCCCATGGACCATGATGTATTCCTCAAGACGCACCAGCAGATACTGGTCTGTGTCCCCAAAGATTTGTTGGACCTTTGATGAGAATGAACACTTCATACATTTTTATGTTCGCCTTAACATCATGCTTCTTCCTCTCCACAGAGGCCATCCATTTGAGTTTTTAAAAATTGCAGAAAAAATTTAAAACGTTTGGGGTGGGGGTACAATCTCTCCTAATGTACTTTAGCTGTTCAGTTTCCTCTAGTATAATGCTTTGGGGAAAAAACATTGCTTCCTGTAATATATATGGCTTATATCTATTTATTTCTAAGATGCCTAGTGATGTATACATCCTCTTTCTAATTTTAGAATTACATTACAAAATTAGAGGACATATTTTACTAGCCCCCTGAAAGGTTTTCAACAATCTCTGAAAACAGTCCCCCCTCCCCCCACACTCTGGGATAGGTTAAGGTATGCCCAATGTCTGTTTTGGTTAGGTTGTATTTGTTCCCCCCATTATGTTTATTGTTATGTTACTTTTTGTTTTGTATTTAGGTACTGAATCTGTTTTTAATCTGTACACTGCCCAGAGTCAGTGTTGAGTTGGACAGCCTTATAGAGCTAAATTATAAATATGTAAAGTATAAATTTTTGTTAACATATGGGTAATCAGAGAGGTTTACATTAAAAAAATAACTGCTAAAAGGTTCAGTCCTGGGCCCCATACTTGTCAACATTTTTTATGAATTTCTTGTGTGAAGAGGTGGAAGGAATGCTTATCAAATTTGCAGATGTTCAGATAGATAAAAACTGGGTTTTGCCAAATCTGAGTTGGTAAAAGAAAAGGATTCATTAGTCAGCCCTATTGTTTGGCAAGTATGTATCTGAAAAATGGAGAAGCCAGGCAGGAAGGGAGATCTGCCAAATTATAAAGTAAAGGTGACACTTCACCAACAGTGCTGGGCCACTGACATCTGCAAAATCTTACTGATTGAAGCTGTCAGGCCTGCTTCAATATATGCAGAGCAAAAATTAGTAGAATTTATGGCAATTTTGTTTGAACAAAGTAGAACTTTGCATGGACAGAATTACACTAACTCCAACTCTTCTCCACATGTCAACCCATGCCAGAGGGTCTCCTCATCCTCACTGAAGTCAATGAGCCGGTTACAGTCAATAGGAATAGCAGATGGTGTGAAGGTTCACAGATAGATATAGAGATGAGAGAGAGAGGGACGGTCATGGAGAAGGAGAAGGAGAAGGAGAAGGAGAAGGAGAAGGAGAAGGAGAAGGAGAAGGAGAAGGAGAAGGAGAAGGAGAAGGAGAAGAAATGTGGCAAACATGAATGGTAACAAGATAGAATGCAGGACTCAAGTTTATTTCATATTTGTCAACAGAGAAGCTTGTTTTGATCACCAAAACATCTTTGACTTTCTTCAAAATAATAGTCAGGTTGGGCTATTTCTTTGACCAACAGGAAGTATAATGGTTCTACTTTCTTTGTAACACCTTATAATCTTCATAAACATGCCTGGATAGAGCCATTCTAGCAACTCCTTCTATTCCTAGAGCCTTTCTGAATGCCTTCGTCTTTAATTTCATTGTGATTCCTTAATGAGAATCCTTGTGCTTCAGACAAGGCTCAATGGAAAAAAGTCTTTATAAGCTTTCTGATGGGGTTCAAAGGCAATGTTCAAAAAGCTATTTCAGATATAAAGGAGTCAGATGGTTACTGGGATCTCCAGATTCTTACACTGTAGAATTAAAACAAGAATCAAACTGAAGGGTTTTAGAGATAGAACAGTAACTAAGCAAATTCAATTTGTATCATCTCCAGTCAGAAGAAATGATCAGATGATTGGACTCTTCTTTGCTCTAGAGCAGTGTTTCTCGATCTCAGCAACTTTAAGATGTGTGGACTTCAACTCCCAGAATTCCCCAGCCAGCAAGACATCATAAAGTTCCCACAGTTGAGAACACTGCTCTCGACTCCGGGTAGCTAATGCCAGGCAAACAGTAAGCAACAGTAAGCAAAATTATTAAATAATTTGAGCAGGTATAAAGCATTTTCCTTTCTTTCCATGACCAGGAACATTTAACAGCAAGTTTTGCTAGGGGCATTCTTATGGATGTGCGTAGTTAGGGTGGCTAAAAATTCAAAAAATTAAACATTGAAAGGAAATGTACCAGATTTCTTTTCTTCCATTCTTGGATGGACTCACATCAATGTGAACATTTTTAATTAATCCAGTGTTTGCTGACCCCAGTCAATGATTTCTGCCAATGATTTGTGCTTTTTTAAAAGCCAGGTTGAAAATTCTGCATCCTCCTTAGAAGTTTCATTCCACTGTTTGGAATGCAATTGGTTGGGCACATCAACAGCATACATAAGTAAAGTAAACTGAGCATGCACATTCCTGACAGCAGCATGACACCTGTACAAAACCATAATCTCTTTTTCTTCGCTGACTCAAAACCTAGCACAGCAGCTGAGATAGCATTTTACTTTGTTACTACTTATTTTTAAAATTGATTTTCCCATGCAACTTATAAAACATTAAAATCAGTGTGTGTTTGTGTGCTGGAATCATTTTCAAAAGCTGAATTGTGTATAAAATTGTACAAAAGTTGAAGCAACATGAAACCCATCTTTACAGAGCAAGTTGTTGTTGTTTATTCGTTTAGTCGCTTCCGACTCTTCGTGACTTCATGGACCAGCCCACGCCAGAGCTTCCTGTCGGTCGTCAACACCCCCAGCTCCCTCAGGGACGAGTCCGTCACCTCTAGAATATCATCCATCCACCTTGCCCTTGGTCGGCCCCTCTTCCTTTTGCCTTCCAGTCTCCCTAGCATCAGCATCTTCTCCAGGGTGTCCTGTCTTCTCATTATGTGGCCAAAGTATTTCAGTTTGGCCTTTAATATCATTCCCTCAAGTGAGCAGTCTGGCTTTATTTCCTGGAGGATGGACTGGTTTGATCTTCGTGCAGTCCAAGGCACTCTCAGAATTTTCCTCCAACACCACAGTTCAAAAGCATCGATCTTCCTTCGCTCAGCCTTCCTTATGGTCCAGCTCTCGCAGCCATATGTTACTATGGGGAACACCATTGCTTTAACTATGCGGGCCTTTGTTGTCAGTGTGATGTCTCTGCTCTTAACTATTTTATCGAGATTTGTCATTGCTCTTCTTCCAAGGATTAAGCGTCTTCTGATTTCCTGACTGCAGTCAGCATCTGCAGTAATCTTCGCACCTAGGAATACAAAGTCTTTCACTGCTTCTACATTTTCT
This sequence comes from Candoia aspera, assembly GCF_035149785.1. Classification (NCBI taxonomy): domain Eukaryota; kingdom Metazoa; phylum Chordata; class Lepidosauria; order Squamata; family Candoiidae; genus Candoia; species Candoia aspera. The sequence continues at coordinate 19,175,645 of NC_086163.1, read as the reverse complement.
CCCTCTATTTGCCACTTATCAATCAAGCTGGTTGCCATAATCTTGGTTTTTTTCAGGTTTAGCTGCAAACCAGCTTTTGCACTTTCTTCTTTCACCTTCATCATAAGGCTCCTCAGTTCCTCTTCGCTTTCAGCCATCAAAGTGGTATCATCTGCATATCTGAGATTGTTAATGTTTCTTCCAGAGATTTTAACTCCAGCCTTGGATTCCTCAAGGCCAGCTTGTCGCATGATGTGTTCTGCATACAAGTTGAATAGGTAGGGTGAGAGGATACAGCCCTGCCGTACTCCTTTCCCAATCGTAAACCAGTCTGTTGTTCCGTGATCTGTTCTTACTGTTGCTACTTGGTCATTATACAGATTCTTCAGGAGGCATACAAGATGACTTGGTATCCCCATACCACTAAGAACTTGCCACAATTTGTTATGGTCCACACAGTCAAAGGCTTTAGAATAGTCAATAAAACAGAAATAGATGTTTTTCTGAAACTCCCTGGCTTTTTCCATTATCCAGCGGATATTGGCAATTTGGTCTCTAGTTCCTCTGCCTTTTCTAAACCCAGCTTGTACATCTGGCAATTCTCGCTCCATGAACTGCTGAAGTCTACCTTGCAGGATCTTGAGCATTACCTTACTGGCATGTGAAATGAGTGCCACTGTTCGATAGTTTGAACATTCTTTAGTGTTTCCCTTTTTTGGTATGGGGATATAAGTTGATTTTTTCCAGTCTGATGGCCATTCTTATGTTTTCCAAATTTGCTGGCATATAGCATGCATTACCTCGACAGCATCATATTGCAAGATTTTGAACAGTTCAGCTGGGATGCCGTCGTCTCCTGTTGCCTTGTTATTAGCAATGCTTCTTAAGGCCCACTCAACCTCACTCTTCAGAATGTCTGGCTCTAGCTCACTGACCACACCGTCAAAGCTATCCCCGATATTGTTATCCTTCCTATACAGGTCTTCTGTATATTCTTGCCACCTTTTCTTGATCTCTTCTTCTTCTGTTAGGTCCTTGCCATCTTTGTTTTTGATCATACCCATTTTTGCTTGGAATTTACCTCCAATGTTTCTAATTTTCTGGAAAAGGTCTCTTGTCCTTCCTATTCTATTGTCTTCTTCCACTTCCGCGCATTGCTTGTTTAAAAATAATTCCTTATCTCTTCTGGCTAACCTCTGGAATTTTGCATTTAATTGGGCATATCTCCCCCTATCACTGTTGCCTTTTGCTTTCCTTCTTTCTTGGGCTACTTCTAGTGTCTCAGCAGACAGCCATTTTGCCTTCTTGGTTTTCTCTTTCTTTGGGATGTATTTTGTTGCTGCCTCCTGAACAATGCTGCCAACTTCTGTCCAGAGTTCTTCCGGGACCCTATCTACTAATTCCAGTCCCTTAAATCTATTCTTCACCTCCACTGCATATTCCTTAGGAATATTAGTGAGCTCATATCTAGCTGATCTGTGGGTCTTCCCTAATCTCTTTAGTCTGATCCTAAATTGTGCAAGAAGAAGTTCATGATCTGAACTACAGTCAGCTCCAGGCCTTGTTTTTACCGACTGTACAGATGTCCGCCACCTTTGGCTGCAAAGGATGTAATCAATCTGATTTCGGTGTTGTCCATCTGGTGAAGTCCATGTATAAAGCCGTCTCTTAGGTTGTTGGAAGAGAGTGTTTGTTATGCAGAGTGAATTGTCTTGGCAAAATTCTATCAGCCTATGTCCTGCTTCATTTTGTTCTCCCAGGCCATACTTACCTGTAATTCGAGGTGTCATTTGACTGCCCACCTTAGCATTCCAGTCTCCTGTGATGAAAATAACATCTCTTTTAGGCGTGTTGTCCAGTAGGTGCTGCAGATCCTCATAGAACTGCTCTACTTCAGCTTCTTCAGCATTTGTGGTTGGGGCGTATATTTGGATCACTGTGATGTTAGATGGCTTGCCCTGAATTTGAATTGAGATCATTCTGTTGTTTTTTGGGTTGTATCCAAGCACTGCTTTAGCCACTTTACTATTAATTATGAAGGCTACTCCATTTCTTCTGTGGTCCTCTTGTCCACAGTAGTAGATCTGGTGGTCATTTGATGTGAAGTGGCCCATTCCAGTCCATTTCAGTTCACTGACGCCCAGAATGTCTATCTTTAATCTTGACATCTCACCAATAACCACATCCAATTTGCCCTGGCTCATAGATCTTACATTCCAGGTTCCAATGGTGTGTTGATCCTTAGAACATCGGATTCGCCGTTCACCACCAGCACCGTCGGCCGCTAGCCGTCCTTTCGGCTTTGAGCTAGCTACGTCATCACGTCTGGGGCTAGTTGAGCTCATCCTCTGTTCCTCCCCAGTAGCATTTTGACCATCTTCTGACCTGGGGGTCTCACCTTCCGATGGTATACCGACATATCTCTGGTTGTACTGATCCATTTAGTTTTCACGGCAAGAATACTGGGGTGGGTTGCCATTACCTTCCCCAGGGATCGCATTTAGTCTGACCTCTCTGTCATGACCTTCCCGTCTTGGGTGGCCCTTCACGGTTTAGCTCATGGCATCATTGAGGTGCTCAAGCTCCAGCACCACGACAAGGTAACGATCCTTTGCTGAAGACAGAGCAAGTTACTTGGTGGCTAAATTTGATCAATAAAAAAATAAGTTACATGGAACACTAGATAACATGCTCTTAATACAGGGATGTATGCAAATGTACGAAGTGTCTAAGATGTCTATTGGTGTAGGTTCTGCCTCGAAGCATTTGAACTAACCTGTCTGCCATCATACTCAGTTGTTTTATTTTATATTTTTAATTAATACCCACAGTACCATGAGTGTTTTGTGTAGTGTCTCACATAACTTGCAACTGAACATGGCTTTCATGCTACTTTTGTATATTTTTTTTTCCCACAACACTGAATGATGGGGAAATGGGTTGGCCTGAAGATATAAATTGCTAGAAATCTTTACCCTGATGTTTTAAAGAAGTCATCAAGCAAATGTCTGAATCAGAATATCATCCTACTAAAGCAGGCGTTTTTTTTTAATGGTTCAGCCATCCTTACTGGTGGTGGTGGTTGTTCATGCTAATTGTCATAAAGGGCTTGAGGGAAGTCATGAGAAGGCCACCCTCAAGCAGAAAACTTTGTGCACACTGATCAGCAGATGTGGAGAACCTTCTTAAACACAGCTCATAGTGGTTTCTCAATATACAGGGTTTCCATGCCCATGACCAAACTTGGCCTACATATAACCATCACCTAGAAGAGACATATGGGACACGGTGGTGCTGCGGGTTAAACTGCTGAGCTGCTGAGCTTGCCGATCGGAAGGTCGGCGGTTTGAATCCGCGTGACGGGGTGAGCTCCCATTGCTAGTCCCAGCTCCTGCCAACCTAGCAGTTCGAAAACATGCCAATGTGAGTAGATTAATAGGTACCGCTTCGGCGGGCAGGTAACGGCGTTCCGTGTAGTCATGCTGGCCACATGACCACGGAGGAAGTGTCTACGGGCAAACGCCGGCTCTTCGGCTTTGAAATGGAGATGAGCACCGCCCCCTAGAGTCGGACACAACTGGACTTAATGTCAAGGGGAACCTTTACCTTTACCTAGAAGAGACATAGTCTCTTTTGTGAGAGAAAATGTGGGATGCCTGATTTTATACCAGTGCTTGCCATTTGCATTTTTTAAAAAATAAACATTTCTTATATGCCCACTCCATTCTTAATCAGGAGACCTTCCTTAGTAAGTTGAGTGTTGCCTCCTCAGTGAATCTGTTCAGTGTTTCAGTCCTAACAATGATCAACTGTTTTTTAAAAATATTTTTATATTTTTATTGGTATTTAAGTATATCTATATTGTATTGATTTTATATTGTATTGTTTTTATTGACTATTTATTATCTGTAAGCCACCCAGAGTCATCGTGTACGAGATGGGCAGCAGAGAAATTTGATAAATAAATAAATAAACAAACAAACTGCAAGTTTCATGCAAATTGCTTTGGGGTGACTTGGCAAATTATTCCATGCACACCCTTTTCCCTACTGCTCCTACAAGTCTCAACAATACACTTGTTCATTGTGTAAGTCAGAACATGATGGCATTATAGGAAAAGCAGGCTTTCTGCCAATAACATGCCCAGCATTCCTCTCATCTGGTATAATAATAATAATAATAATAATAATAATAATAATAATAATAATAATAATAATATCTAATGCCAGTGGAAACCAAAGCTAAGCCATACATCTCAGTAACAGGAGAAATCAGGAGAGAGGTGTTGGACTGCATCTTATCTTGGGTTTTTAGCTATTATTTTTCACTCTATTTTTATTTGTTTGTTTTCAGCTTTGCATAATTAATTAGAAACTTGAGTTAATTAATGCAAAAGCTGAAGCATATCCAACTGTTTCTCACAGATGTCACTTGAAACGAGCTATCAAATTAACACCATATGACAATGACAGTTTTGTAAATCATCCTGTGACCTGGGTTGCTGCTGAATGTATTTCTGCCAAAAAAAGGAAAAAAATGTTTATTAGAATCAAGCCATGCATATCAGCTATTTTGGTTTAATCCTCCGAAAAGATGGGTACAGAAATTGTGAGAGCAGCAAGGAAATGTTTTCAGTGTACTTGCCTACAAGAATAGACAGGGTGTTTGATTTCTGTATTATAACTCACCATTATATCTACAGGACTATCAAGGAGAACCCTGCTTGGAAGAAAATCTACAGCTACTTCTTGAACACTGAGGCAGAATAAATGTCTCCTAATCTTTTGTTCCAACCTTCTCAAGTTGCCAAATTCTCTTCTGACATGGACAAACCAGATGAATCACCACCCAACTTAAGAAAATCAGGGGGTAGAGAGGAACACCTCAGCTGATGATCCAGCAAAGGAAACCCTTCTAAGAAGCAGAACTCAGGTAGAAACACATGAAGCCATTCTTGGTTGGCCAGCAGCCTTTGGTTCCTAGACCTTGGATGCTGGAACCACTTGCATTCCCCAGCCCTCTGTTCATCGGCCTTATCCAATCACCCTCTGCTTACACTGCTCACACTCACTGGGGTCAATCTTTGGGCTTTGCTTGGACTTTGATTTTGCTATTCAGATACAGCTTTGCCCTAAGCAGGTCAAAGAAGCTTGTTTGGCACCCGAAGTGCCATTTTTTTGGAACCAAGCTAAAACTTCGTAGTTGTTGCTTTTTATGAAGGTATGGAGTAAAGGGGATCCTGAGACCTCCTGGGCCTATGGTCCCAAGGCAGTTGACTCCTCTGCTTTTGCTATTGTATGCTACTGCTGCCAGGTCAGTCATGCAGTTCACAACTGACACAATACCTGTGGTTGTCTAAAGAGGATCCTCATATGACACTGAAGTCTAGAGTTACAGCCCAAAATGTTCTAGTAGCACCAATGTAACCAAGAGGTTCATCACCCTTTACTCCATAGATATCTACCAGACTTGGACACCTCTGGTTGCTTGAAAGAGGGGTGCCCAATTTTCTTATAAATAATAGATCACAGATTGGAACTTAAAGTTAGATTACTGTCCTGGCATGGTTATATGAATGTTAACATCATCCAAATGACTTCAGATTAACTTCAAAGGAAATAATGAAAGGTATTCATTATTGGAGCATAGCAAATGTAACATTATGTTGACATCCCTTTCAGGAATAAAAAAATGTGGGACTAGATCTACTCAGCCTTCCATCCTTCTGAGTAAAATTAGTACCCAGCTTGCTGGGGAAGGTGATGACAGGGGAAGGCAATGGCAAACCACCCTGCTATAGTCTGCCAAGAAAATATTGTGAAAGTGGTGTCCCCACAAAGGGTCAGACATGACTCAGTGTTTGCACAGGGGACCTTTCACCTTTTTTTTTCTGGATTATCTCCTGCTCATCCTGAAATGGCTGATAAATCCAACCCCCCCCTTTTTTTTTTTGTTACCATCACTTTGGGGTGCAGTGCTTCAGATTCATTCATCCCATAGGTGTGGACCAGTGAATTGGCCTACCCTGATAGCAATCAAAGCTAAACCATCCATCTGAAAGACAACACTGCAGGAAATACAAATGGAGGCTTCTTTTTTTCCAGACATTTGTGCAGCCATTAGTGCCACACTAATGAGATGAAGGCATTTTTATTCAAGGCCACGACGACACACTTTGTTTCCGATGGCAGAAAACAAAACTAGGCTGTGATTGATATCCTTCTGACACATCAGTCTTTCTGACTGACTCAAAAGAGGTTTCGAGATGTGGAAAACTGACAGCACAATTCAGCTCTTAAAGGTTCCCCCCCTTCTCCCCTTCCTTTCCTACAAGATAACATACTCAGTTATAAAACCTGAAGAGGAAGAGGATGCAATCGCTTGTAATGGGAGAAATGTTGGCACCTGGTTAACTACATCCCCTAACATCCATGAGATCTTCACATGTGACCATGTCAGCTAGAAAATGCTTCATACTTGTAACTGCTTCTTCAGTGGCATTGCCTGTTTTAAAAGATCTCACCATGGAACATTTTTGGAGTATAGGTAAAAGTCTTTCCTGCCCATTCCTGGATATTTTGGCCTGTGAAGGCAAAACGATGTTTTGGAACATGTTAGGGCCCTCATGTAGCCCCCATTCTGCAGCTCCTTAAAGCAACTACATCTGTTCCCAGGATTGTAGGCCTGTCCTCCTCCATTGCAGTGCAACCCTGGGATTGATGAAAAGAGCTTGTATAAAAATTACAAATAAGTAAGATGGATCAATATTAGAGATGTGCAAAATACAACGTTTGGGAGCAGAATTCTGGAACTGAATGGTTGAGCTTTGCACATTGCTCATTGATATTCTTATACCCTTGAAGGAACGGCTCACGGACATTTTTGGTTTCTAGTTACACTCAAACTTGGCTGGCTCAACCTCACCTACAGATGCCTATTGTCCATCTGCATGCTTGAATCAGCATGGGTGATACGCTGCTCCCATGCTTGATATTCCTAGCCCTCTCATTCCCTGAAGCTGCACATTAACAGCAACAACAACAACTCTGATCTATCAAGCATGCACACTACTGTGACTATATTGTTAGACTCTCAAGACCAGCTCTTTAGGGGATTACATCTCCTTCCTAGCTTTTGCTCTTCAATAGGGCATTAATATTCTCTGAAAGGCGTCCACTCGTCAGAAGCTTCGTTAAGATCACGCTGCTTTGATGTTTGTCTCCGAAATAGAATGACGAGGGATAAGAGTTCAAAGTCTATGAAGAAACTCAATATAGAAAGGATGTAGCACATCTTAATAAGTAATGAGAATGCCTTTCCTTTGTTGCCATTACAAAGCAAAAGGGGGAGAGAAGTTTATTATCTTTATGGGGTTACGGTTCCATAGTGCTTTGTTAATAAATAGCCAAAGTTGTTCAGAGTTTCTAATGTCTTCAGATAGAGGAGGAAGCACTATTAATAAGCAGAGGTTCAGCCAAGGCAATCGATTAACATTTTTGATCTGGCAGGTGTTTTATTAATGTGGCAAGCAGGTTGTAGAGTTCTGTTTTTGTTCCTGGAAGAAATAAAGCCCATTAAAAACAATGCAACGTGAGTACAACTTTTTTCTTCTCTCCTCTTCAAGGAACCTGAGATTTAAAAAAATACCAAGGAGAAGTGAGCAATAGCCTTGCATGAAGCAGCGAGGCTTTGCTTTGATGGAATACTTTGAGATGTAAAGTGAGATGCATCAATGAAATGATGGAGGAGGCCTTAGCATGTTGCATAGCAATCAGGCAGGTTCATTTGCCTCTTCATAAATGGAGCATCTGGGAAGCATCTTCCAAGCAAAGCATCCTTTCCTAAGCTGTGGACAGCTAGAGTGAGCAATATACTTCAGGCTAAGTTTCTCACTGAACAAATATTTTTTGTAAAGCAAAGGTGATTTCTGTAAAGTGAGGTGATTGTTAAGTGAGTCTCACCCTATTTTATTTGTTTGTTTGTTTGTTTTTCAAATTTTGCCACTGCCCATCTCCCCCCAGAAGAGGGACTCTGGGCAGTTTACAATAAAGCTAACAAGTTAAAAAAATAACCATAAATAGGATATAAAATATAAATACAAATATAAACCGTTATTGCCACAGTCATTAAGTGAATCTGGCTTTCCCCATTGACTTTGCTTGTTGGAAGCCACTGGGAAGCTTGCAAATGGTGGTCACATGACCCCAGAATGCTGCAACTGTTGTAAGTGCGAGTTGATTGACAAGCGCCCGAAATGTTGATGATGTGACTGCAGGGATGCTGCGACAGCCATAAGTGCAAGGATTGGTTTTAAGTCACTTTTTTCAGTACTGTCATAACTTTGAACAGCCACTAAATGAATAGTCATAAGACAAGGACTACCTATATGTCTCACCCGATCTGCAACCTGGTGCCTTCTGAATGTGTTCTTGATCACAATCCTTGTAATCACCACCCAACATATTGGCCAGAATATAGGAAATGTTGACCCAACACATTCAGAAGTCACTCAGTTGAGGAAAATTGGTCTATTAGATGAAGTAGGAAAACTGATATTTCCAAAACATCCCAGATCCAAGAGATCTCATCTATTTTGGCATTCCAAAATATTCACTTTCTTTATTTCTGAAGTGGAAAAGCATCACATTGGGTAGGGAAGCCCAATGTTCATGACTCTTCTTCAGTAGTCAGCAGTGTAATAAGTTTTATAGATAATAAATCTCTTCTGGTGCACTGATTATATGAGCTAACTAAATATACTATTTGTCTAATACAGTAGAAAGCAGGTTTTCTTTTAAAAAAATGTTCCACTGTCTAGATTATTGGACTCTGTGTGCGTGTGTGTGTGTGTGCGTGTGTGTGTGTTTTAAAAAAGTACCTAAAACTGGCAGGGTAGAGAAACAATTTAATTATACTGTCATCTGCACCACACAGTCTGATTTTATTATCTTTTCAAGATTTTGGGGAGCAACCTTACTTCTATTTCAATAAATTGTGTTCTCTCCCTTCCTCCCTCCCTCCCTCTCTCTTCCCCCTCTCTCTCAGCAAATCAAAAGACATGCAGTCCTCATTTAAACTAAAATAAAGTAACTGCCTTTAGAGTGAGAAAGTTGGCAGTTATTTTTGTGACTTTCTTAGGGCCCATTGTTCCTGTTCTGCAGTGTTTATAGCTTCCATCACCTACAGCTAACATCTGAGCTTTACTGAGATGATGTAATAATTTCATTAGGTACTTTCAGTTTGTCTCTGACAAGTACCAATTTCTGAACTGTGTTAAGTATTTCAATAACAATAACAACAATAACAATCTTTTTCACTGTAGTTGATTTCCAAAAAGGGATTGATTTCACTGCTCAGAAATGTTGTGTTTTTAATTATCACCCCCTCCCCTCCTTTCATTGGACAAAAGCTGGCATACATTATGAAGGACATTCATAGAAAATTTAGTTTGATAAGGCATAGATCTAGAAGATGCTCAAATATTCTGAAGTGGAACTTACAAAAGACAGCTAAAAAGAAATATGACCTGTTTCTATACTATTTCCCCAAGAGTTGGGGAATAACTGATATTAAGAGGTTTGGATCTCAAGAGCAGAGTTGGGGAACCCTCAGACTTCCAGAATGAAAAATCTGAGCATCATCTGCAGTAACAATCAAAACAGGCAGATGCAATATCATGATCTGACCCCCATCCACTTCATGTGTGCATTGATGCATGTACAAAAGGGATAGGCTTGGACTCCAATGCCACATCCACCATCTGGCATGCTTTGGCCACCTCCTTGCAGATACCACTGATCCCTCTGATTGACCATGCTGACCAGGGCTCCTGAGAGGAATATGAGCTGGGACCATCCAACTCAGTGCAAAGCCCAAACCCAGAGCAGAATAGGATGATGGAGGATGTTTTTAAATTCACTTGAGTTTAGATAGTACTGGAGTTCAGCAGAATCTGCTAGGTGACAGAGTTCTTAGCCTGCACTTGTCTTTCAAGGCCAGGCTGAAGAAGTCCAATTCCTGTTTCTTTGTCTAGCCAAATGGAACCCAAGTGACTTCTGTCAAACAACAGCCCCTCCCCGCTGTTGAACTATTAGCAGAGATACTTCTCCTGCCAAGCTTACAATAATGTTGGTGATATCTACCAGACTTTATTTTAAGAAGCTGCCATATTGGGTCACAACATAAAGCCCTTACATTTCACAGGTTCAAGGTTCATAAATACTGAAATAGTAAGAACAAGGCAGGAACCTTCCCTTCCTACACATGCCCACAACATTCCCATATTCTCATTAATTTAAGAGTTTGTTTATTCAATGCATCTCAAGGATCTTCCTGCAGTTGCTTTGCTAATCATCCCTTTTCATCCTATTTTGTAGCCAATCAGTGTGTTTAAACCAGTGTTTCTCAACCTTGGCAACTTTAAGATGTGTGGACTTCAACTCCCAGAATTCCCCAGCCAGCATAGCTGACTGGGAAATTCTAGGAGTTGAAGTCCACACATCTTATAGTTGCCAAGGTTGAAAAACACTGGCTTAAACTAATCCCTGTAAAGGGAGGGAGGGAGATCACTCTGAGGAAACTAAAGCCCAGGAAAAGTAATGCGCAGGAAGAATTTTGGATTCTTCTGGATCCCACAGCAAAGTTGGCTATATCCGCCTGTCAATCATTCCCCCTAATGCTGATTCTTGATGTTAAAGGCTGTCTGTTTCAACACCAAACTCATAAAATATCTTTACAGGGAATGACATTGCTATGTCTGAGAAGCAATTTTACCAGCACCTTAAACTTAAAGGGCAGTGGGCTGTTTTAGCAGATTATATTTTTGGCTTGAACAAGAAAAATGCCATTTAACATCATGGGCCATTTCTCTATTTCCCCCCTTTTTTCCTCTAAGAAACAGAAGTGCTAGAATTTGAGTGCAGCCATTACTTTGGAAATATTGTATTTTTATGAATCAGGCCTGGGGGCATTAGTCCAGATATAATGAAAAACATAACTTGCTGGAGCTAAGTTACATATTATGAATTGTTTCCTGGCATTTCTGCTACTTGAAGGGCCACTGAAAGTAATGTCCTGTAAACCTAAACTGGTTTAATATTTGTCTCAAAGCCAAACCTTAGGTCTTAATCCAGACAGGAAACTATTTTTATTTAAACCCTCCACCACTAAAGCTTGATGGGATTTAAGCTGGTTCCAAATTGTTTGAGTTCTTGGTTTCAAATCACAACTGTCCTGATCTGTTGATTGCAACTTTCAATTCACTTGACTCATTTCATCCAGTGTTGTGGCAAAAATGTTGTATCCATTCTATCACCTATCTATCTATCTATCTACCCACCCACCCACTCAACTTACCTGTCTATCTCTCTACCCATCTATCCATCCATCCATCCATCCACCCACTCATTTATATTTATCTTCCTCCCTCTTTCTTTCTTTCTTTTTCTTTCTTTCTTCTAACTTAACTTGATGGAAAAGAAGATGCTTTGAAGTTGTTGGGTGTTTTTCACAAAGAGAAGAACATTAGGCTGAAGAAGTCATTGGCAGAATACAGGATTCTTGTAGTTATATTCCTTTATTTTGCATTCCTTTATTATTTCAATTTATATGGCTGCCCACTCACCAAGTGACTCGGAGTAGCAAACAGAGAGTTAAAAACACCGAAGTCTAACAGAAATCAATAAAACCTACACTGCACTGAAGGCAGCTCACTTCCTGCATGTTAAAACAGGCTAGCATAGCATCCTGGTTCTTCACGATTAGGTGGCCAAGCGATCAGCATGAATGTCCCATCTTTCATGAGACTTATTTCCAGCCATCTGTAACCTCTATGGATCCTCATGCTTCCTTTAAATCCCAAGATGAACCTTTTCCCCTTGCCTTTCTCAGCTTGGGAAGGGCAACCAGGGAGGCTTCAGAGAGGTAGGAAAACGTGTCACAGAATATAGCAGCAGTAGCCTCCTCTGTTTCCACAAACATTAAAGAAAGCTCAAAAAGTTCCCCCAGGGAAATGTGGAATAAATTCTCAAGAGCTCTGAGAATAAAGTAGAAAAACAGAGCCCTACTTTGCAGAGGAAAAAAATGTTCTGGAAAATAGATTATTTTTTAGTGCCTCTTCTCCATCCTTCCCCCTCCATAAATAATGCATCTCTCAGAATGGCACTTCCTTTTGTTCCAAAAAACTTGCAAGGACCCAAAGGCAGATTTTTGAAAACTCCCCTCTCTCTCTCTCTCTCTCTTTCCCTTTGTTTCCCTTTGAACCTGCCCTGTGTTTATTGTCTAACCAAATGCGACATTGTATGCCTGTATAACTGGAAAAGGGGAGTGGGGTGGAATGATCAATTGAAAGCCCAATCAAGGTTTAACAGATAGGCCAGCAGTCACCCCCTGTTTGATATCAAAGGTGTTTTATTTCTCATCCCTTTTTCGTGTCACTGAAAGAATGCTTCCTACGTGTGGATTAATTAAAGTGTAAACATTAAATATTGATTGATGCATTATCAGCAAGCAGCAGTTGCCTCCGCTCGGATTGATTTCCACAGTGATTTATTGTCATATTTGTGGAGTCATTTCACTTGATAACAAAGAGAATTAGGCTACTACCTTTGCTGGTGTCTCATGTTCATAGATTCCTCTCAGAGGCTCTTTTTTCACCCTTCGGTTTCTGAGAATGAAAACGTCTTTATTGGAACTAAGAAGCATTTTCACAATGCTATTAGATCTGGTGATTATTAAGCTCAGCTGAATTCAAAGTGGCAGAAATTCACCTACAATCCTATGTATGAATAAAAACATGGGGAGATCTTTGCTAGATTAGTCCAGCAAATTGTCTAACTACAACAACCTATCCAGGAGGTAAGACTCGACAGGATTTATTTTTGAGAGAATCAATATGGGATCAAAACGAAAGTCCATTTTGATTCTAAAATCAGTGAATTTCCCCTTTATCATAGTTACATTCAGGCAGACTTCCCTAACCTGGTATTCTAATTTCATTAGCTTACATATATTATATCGTGATCATCCTAGCCCAATGCAGGTGGAGGGTGCCAACACATCTGAAATTTTTGCAAAAAACAAAACTTTTTCGCAAAAAAAAAAAACCACACCCCATGACAGGAGAAACTGAAAAAGAAGGAAGGGAGGGAGGGAGGGAGGAAGGAAGATTTAGGCTCACTTGGTTTAAAGAAATTAAACAGAGCCTAAATACAAAATCCCAGCAATTAATAATCACAAAGGAGGCAAAGAAAAACTGTCCAGGTATTTGCAACCAATCACATATGAATAATACAATACAGTTATTCTTGGATTATCCCATTCTGCTTAAACTTCAAAAAACTAGTTATCATTTTTCTTTACCATCACTACTCCAAGGATTCAACATTAGAGAAAGATCTCTCAAGGAGTAATTTGCCCTTGGGGCTGTACATACAATTGGTGCTCCTCAAGGAAGAGATCTTTAGACCCACCTCATCAAGATACAGAGTCCACCATCTGATCCTGAGAAAGGAGTTTGAGCTCCCATTGCATCCCAGCTGCTGTGGAATCAATCATCTGCCAGATGTAGAAGTGCCCAAAATTTCAAAAAGCAAGAACAAGGATTATGGATAAGGCCTCCTAGTGAGTAGGAACTCTGAAGGCCTCTCCTTCAGTCTGCAATAGAGTCTGGGGTAAAATTCTGAAAGCTCAAGTTCAAGTTCAAAAGCCTTCAATTCCAGGCTGTTGTTTTTATTGTAATCCACCCAGAGTCCCCCATTGGGGGAGATGGGTGGTAATATAAATTTAATAAATAAATAACAATAAATAAACAAATAAACAAACAATGTTTCCCAACCAGTGTTCAGTGCTCATCTTCAACCAGGTGTCTGACATTCTCCTGAACTGATTTGCCACTGGAATTCATTTCTACTGACCAGCTGCACCTTCATTTCAAGCAGAACTGTCCCACTGCATGTTTTCATGCATTGCTGTCCTGTGGAGCAGGAAGGGGTAGAATCAATTTGATCCACATCATGTGCAAGGAGTTTAATTTTGGGGAAACAGCATTTAGATGCATAATTCCACAGGTACTTTGCTTGATGTGATAAAGTCCTGGGAAAAAATGCCCTAGGATTTTGCTGAAGAGATCAGATGTTCTGGAGAAAATATGTAGAAAATTTGGTGCAAATTTGTGAGCATTTTTGAACTGTGAACTAATGCAGATATTGGGCTTATGGCTGAATTCATGTAAAAACTGATGCCATCCAAAGATAAACTGCAAATTGTCAAGTGGAAGCTGTTCATGCAAAGGCCAATTTTCTCCTTGCATTACTATTTGCAGGTTTCCTGTCCTTATTCCTCCAGCAACAACCTGGCTCGTAAAATGTAAATCTTTTTATCACCCAAATCCTGGCTTACTCCACAGAGTACAAAAAGCCAAGTAAGATGTGATCCTTGAGTCATCCAGTGCATGGTTACTATCCACCTATTGAATTGGGGGAAAAAAATTAAAGCCAAGGTAGTGAACGGCTTGCCACAATAAAAGCTCTGTGGCCCCAGTGGTAACAAAAGAAATATATTCATGAAATGGCCTTGTTACACATTAACAAAACTGTGGGTGTTTGTGTCACATGCATTTACAACATTTTTTGCCATGATTTAACATTGGAAGAAGGAATGCTAGTCAAAACGCACTGGAATCAATCATAAGCAGAGGACACACATACACACACACACACACCCAAGAACAGTAATAGGAAACTGGTGTTCTGGCCAACTAGTAAAACATTAACCTTCAACCAGCACAGCAGTGACTAAACAACAAGCTGAGGGTTGGGGGTGGGGAATCGCAGGATCTACTCCCTGAAAATAGATTTTCAGGATCTATTTCCAACCATAGAGTTTTATCTAAGATGGTCCTCATGCAGAGCCAAGTGCCCTCTCCTGGAACAAGGCATCCAGATTTCTGTTGTTTTGTTGCCTCTTCCAAATGCTCCAAGTTGCCCCTAGGACTGTTAAAAGGGAGCATCTGAAATGGGTCATTTCCCACAGAATGGCAGATATGGAACTGTAGTTGATTGCCAAAACCACGCCAGTGAGGAGATTAGACCTCAACTCATAGGCTGTTTTTCAATTCAGGGGCATCATTCAATGAGGCAAAATGCTGTGGCAAATGAAAATGGGAAATCAAGGCAAAACTATTTCCAACAGCAATCCTTTGCTGAATGGCTAAACATCAAGTCTCAACAAAAAGTAGGAGTGCTTGGCTAAGCCATTAATAGACCTATTCTGTTGGTTACAAAATTGACCTGTTTTTTCTCTCTTCCTTTCCTTTAGACAGGATGCCCAGCTGTATATTTCTCTGCCCCACTCTTCAACCACAGGAGTTAGTGCCATTGGCTGCATATCCTGGAATTGCTGTCGTTCACATGGGGAACTGAGGATGGGACGGTGGGAGGCAGTGGAGAAATCGTCTATTGCTTGTATGTATGTCTTTATTGCCCCAAAGTTGTCTTCCCAACTTTGGCTAGCAAAAGTCAATGGGGAAATGATTTATGTATCTATTTATTAGAAAATTGATATGGCCACCATCTTAAATAAAAAATTCTGGGTGGCTGACAAGTATACAATAGGAAAAAACAGTTTTTATTCAAAGAAAGTGACCCAAGTGCTAGTAGTTTTTAAGACAGTTTTTGTTTGGTGTTTTGTTTTTTAATAACGTCTTCAAAGTCTTTCCTCTGCTGTCTTATCTCTTGATTGAATTTCAACAGAGCCCAGATTTGAATTCTAAAGTTTCTGGGCAGATATCAGTCCTCTCTTCAGACAATCATCATCACCACCTTTGTCGCCACTGCAATTCATTCTGTATCTCCATCCAGGTCCTGCTTCCTGCAAGAGAGGACCTTCCATACAAAGGCAACAGAACGATTCCATACAATGAAGGAAGATGACAAGGAACTGCCCTTTCCCCAGAATTATCTTTCCCTTTATCTCGATTCTCTCCAAAAGAGCAATGCTCATACTTTGCATGCTAAATCCAATTTATAGGCATTCAGGAAGACAGCATTCCTTGGGATTTTACAGAGATTAATTAGCTGTCTTCAATAGCAGTCAGATCTTAATTCAAAGCAGAACTGCCTGCCATTTTTTCATCTGTGAGAACTTATGCGTTGAAGAAGAAGAAAGAGAATTTCTTGTATGCCCCCAAATTATTTCTATTTCTTCTTCTTTCTTCTTCTTCTTTTTCTTCTTCTTCTTCTTCTTCTTCTTCCTCCTCCTGGCAATTACAAGTTGCCTGACTGTCTTTGGTGTGCTATTTCCTGAAATTGTATGTAATTGGTTTTGAAAAGACTGGAACGTAGTTTTGAAGTTGGCTAAAAGCATGCCTTCTTGATCACTGCTTACATCATGTTATTTTGCACTTCCTGAAAATGGATTATCTTTGATAATAAATGCAAATTAGGGGGCAATAAATTACAAGTCAACCCATGTCTGATTATATGGAATATAATTAACTCCAGATTCTTTTACATAGTACTGTATTTATCTTAATAATCATCTCCTGTACAGTAAAAGAGCATAAACTTGCTTCTTTTTCATTTTTTCTTCCTGTTATTATATGCCAATTTTTATAGAATTTAACTCTAAAATGAAGTGACAATTTTTGAAAGACAGATTTGAAACAAATGAAAAGAAAATCGTGTTTCTTTCAAACTGTTTAATACATGTTTGAGTCACTGAATTCTTTCTTAAGGTTTCTTATGCTGATGAGGATTCCCTGAAATTCTTTCTAAAATAGTTTTTAGTAGATTCCCTTATATATTTATCTCATCTACATTTTGGATCTATTTTATTTTATTTTATTTTGAGGGAGAGAGAGAGGAAAAAAAAGGGTTTGACAGGAGTTTGGATAAGGTATGAACATATTCTGCATTTTATGGTAACTTCACCTGCAACACTCTGGTTCTTTTAACAAGTACACTTAATATATATGAATATATTCACTACCCAGTAAGAGCTTTGTGTGTATGAAACAAATATTTTATGGGGTGAGAGTCATCAACAACAGAGGGATGAGAAAAAACATGTCCCTTGGGAAAAATATTCTCACGAGATGAAGTAGCAGTTATGGTTTGACTTGATACATGATAAAAAAATAATACATTAATATTTATAAATATTAATGTATTAATTTTTATCGTGTATGAAGTGCCTGAGCTGACATTTAGAGCATCTTCCCAGAAAAATATTCATAGATTTTGGATTAGATCTTCCCAAGATGGCAGTTGGCTCTTCTTGACTGGAAGGATAATGAAAGGTTTCTTTCCAAACTTTGCATGCTTTGAGTTTGTTTTCAATCTATTTCTCAGATCCCATTCCTGGCTCACTTTTCTGATGTGACTTTCTACCTCCATATTTCTGATTTGGGGCATTTCTGTGCCAACTGCTACGATACGCTTGCTAGGAAAACCAAGGGCCAACAAAGGTCGTTTAAGAACCCTTAAACAACCTTTGTTGGCCCTTGGATTTAGGTCACCAGGAGTTGTGTTTTTTGTTTATTTTAAGATGCAGCTGACTGGTCCTCTCTGGAAGCAGAAAGCTGGTCCTTAACCATGGTAATAAAATAATTCATTTTTATTTATTTTATTTTAAACCACGGTAATAAAATAATCTTATAAAATGCTATTCATTACCTGATAACTCTGCTGTGCTCTTATAATCTTGGTTGATGGGGTGATAGTAGGGGTAAAACTTTGTCTCATTACCCCTCCGTATTATAATATATTTCTCAAAACATTTTAGACATAGTGCTAGAGAAATGAATGAGGGGTAATAAATTCCCATGCAGACATGTGTTTTTGTCCACATAACATTTGAAAAGAAGGGAGGGCATTCACCTACAAGAATAAATATCTGTTTATTCTATTTATATTCCTAGATTGTAATTTTAAGTTTATACGTTTTTATACATTTTTATTATCTTTTATTGTAAACCGTCCAGAGTCCCCAGTTGGGGGAGATGGGCGGTGATATAAATTAAACAAATAAATAAATAAAATAAGTAAGATACTTGGTCATCCAGTGTGTTGCTCTTTCCTCCAGAAAGCTCTCCAAAAAGGGCAGTGCAATGGCAGCTCTCTTACTTACTTCAGACCCATAGTTTCTATGTAGCCTAACCCAGCACCTTCTTTCACATCTCTGCCATATCTCTGTTATCTTTATGTATTATATGCAACTTAGAGGGGAGATTATATTATTCTTGTTTATTTATTTGAGAGGCATAGTCCTCCACTTTACAATTTAAAGAAGGTTGTCCTATATATTCATAGTGTATGCTAAAGGAAATAGCATAGATTATCATTATGGTGAGGATGGTAGCAATAATTCTTTAAGATCGTATGTTACTAAAATCATGCTAATGGTTCAGTTGTCTATATAATATTTCTTAACGAATACCACTCTGTGCCCTTGGCCCAGATATCAGCTTTATAAGAGAAGCAAGTAAACATTTAATAGGATTCTATCAGGGCAAGTTCCTTGTATTTTCTTTGGACAGTAGCAGAATTCCATTAAATTTTTTCTAGTCCTAAGAAATCTGAGTGTGTGTGTGTGTGTGTGTGTGTGTGTGTGTCCTTAAGTGGTAATTTCAGACCTTGCCATAAAAGCTCCATTTTCAAACTGTCCCTTGGTAATTGCTGTTAGGACTTAGACAGGTAAGACTATCCAAAGGCCTCACTAAGGTTACCCTGTGTTAGAAAGTGGTCTGATTTTTATCCAGGAGATTGATGTTTGCATCACCCCCTCTTCTTTTTTCTTTTTCTTGCTTTTTTCAATTCGACAGCATGGGTTATAAAATGTACTCTCAGCCACAGATAACATGAAAGACCAGGTTAAGAGAAGCATCCTGCATTGGTTTTCCCTAATACACTAATAAATCAGTGATAAGTTGGTGGTGTTTTATATATTTCTTTGAAAGCCCAAGTATTAAAAAGACTTTTTCCCTGCTCTCTATAACTAAACCCTGAAAGCATTAGATTTTTTTTCCATTTATTGGACCATTGATTTAATTTTTCTAACATTTCATAATGCTAAGAAAGAAAGGAAGTAATTGCCTGGGAAAGCTGATGAATTTTCCTTATTTCTGTTGGAAGGACATCATGAAATAGAAAAGAAGCAAGCAAAGAAGCAGATCATAGTGTGTGTTTTTTTAAAGGCTTAATAAAATCCAGTGCTCTCTTCCCATAATTCAAGCACTGAAGACCAAGCAAATGAGGACACTCTTAATATCAGCTTCTGATGACAACTTGTTCTCTAAGATGCACTGGGTCAACTTTATAGGACCAAAATGACTTCCTATATACTCCTTCTATCACTATCACCTGTCGTTTGCTGGATGGACTGCTGGCAGATGGTTTGACTAGATGTTTCCTCAAAGGAAGTCAAGAAGCAAGGATCAGTTCACCAAGTCAGTTCACAAGGGATCAGTTGGAACAAATAAAATTACATGGATTCAAGGGTTCATTGCAAGTCTTGGTGCTAGCTAAGGAGGGGTTTCAGAGAAGGAGGAGCAGGAGCAGGAGGAGCAGGAGGAGGAGGGGAAGGAGGAGGAGGAGGAGGAGGAGGAGGAGGAGGAGGAGGAGGAGAGGAAGAGGAAGAGGAAGAGGAAGAGGAAGAGGAAGAAGGAGAAGGAGAAGGAGAAGGAGAAGGAGAAGGAGAAGGAGAAGGAGAAGGAGAAGGAGAAGGAGGAGAAGAAGAAGAAGAATGGCAGAAAAGGACTGGTCAACTTTTCAGATTTTCTAAACACTTTATACATTAAGTTAAAATGCTTAGAGGATGAGGTATGTTCCAAAACAGAATATGGCTTCCAGAGTAGTAACCATGATAAATCTGTTTTGATGTTGTTTTCATTTTTGTTGTTAATTAAATTGATACCCTTCCTCCTCCTGAGAGTTCAGGGTGGGACAGAGTACTTCTTTTATCCCCACAATAGCAACTTCGGAGGTAGATTAGAACTGAGACAGAGTGACTGGTCCAAATCAACCAGTAAGCTTCTTGGTTGAACAGGGACTTGAAATTGGATCTTTTCCATCTTAGCCTAACACCTTAATTGTGATACTTTACTGCAATAAACAAACCCATTCTTACTACAAAAAACCCCAAAAAAAGGGTCATTCATTCAAATATGACTAGATTATCATAACCCTAAGATACTTGAATTGTCTCCCATATTGTGCAAACATTTCCACAGAAGGTTCAAAATTCAGCATCTGGACTGGATTTCCAATTAGGCTGGAGAAGACTTCTGTCCAAAGTCTTTAGGAAGCTCCTGCTGGTCAGCACTGTGCAGGTGATATCAAGGTCGGTGGACAAGTGGTCTAATCTAATACAGGGCAGCTTTTTAAAACTCAGGCTAATTTTACCACCCCCACTGTCCTTCTACCCCCAAAGTAAAGGGAGACAAAAGAAAGCTCTAATATACTTTCTTAAGAGAGCTTCTGATTGGAATGAGATAAGCATGTGGGCGACTTCTGATCTT
This sequence comes from Candoia aspera, assembly GCF_035149785.1. Taxonomy (NCBI): domain Eukaryota; kingdom Metazoa; phylum Chordata; class Lepidosauria; order Squamata; family Candoiidae; genus Candoia; species Candoia aspera. The sequence goes on along the minus strand of NC_086163.1, from coordinate 19,155,151 downwards.
TACAGGTTACTATTCTTGGTAAGGTTTTGTGGTTTTTCATCATCTTCCGAAAGGGACTGACAAAAGATAAATAGCACTTGTGCTACTTTTGCCTGAATTGCAGCCTTTTCCATTGCTTTTGCTAAAGAGATCCATTAGTACAACACAATAGAAAACGTTGATAAATGATTGGAGATTAAACTTTGGACAATGCATTACAAGAAAAACCATAAACCGCATTATTACTCAGACATAAAACATTTCCTACTCGGATGACAAGCAGATTTCTTCTCCACGGGGGGCTCCATCTCACCCCGATTTTCATTATTCACCACCACTATATCTGCAGCAGTCTCCACAAAGGGTTCCCATCTCGTATCTTTATTTTAAGTACCATAAGGGGTCCCTCGTATGGTTGGGTTTCTCTGAAGTCTATAGAAATTCTGATTCAAGCTGGACCAAGTCCATGTATGATCCCATCAGTGATCATTGCAAATGATACCAAAGAAGCCACCTAATGTTTTCTTGCACTTTCTACAATGTTCTGGTACTGGAGATGAGTACTATGTCGCACAACTGATTTGATAAGGGATAGTGGTGGTGGAATGGACCGTGGAGGCCGAGGCTGAGCAGGAAACCCAAGATGTCCTTATGTGGCTTTCCTTATTTCCCATCTCCATGAACTCCTCCCTCCTGTCCTTGTAAACAAATAAGGAGATTTATATAAGGCAGCTTGTTATACTCTAATGAAAAGTTTCTCAACCTTGACCACTTGAAGATGTGTGGACTTCAACTCCCAGACTTCCCCAGCCAGCTGTGTGACTTGCAAGATTCTGTTAATGTAACTTTACAATAAAGTGGAATTGGCTCATCTGGCCATGTTTCCAGTCTGGTCTACCTTGCAAGGCTGACATAAAACTTGCAAGTCAGAAAGTATATCTCTTCCCCCATCTCCTTTACAGCCCATGGAACTAAGGAGGGTCCCCTCTTGCCCCATCCACATTCCTGCTGCAGGCTAAGTTGCCCTTTATCTGACCGTTCCCTTGGCTGTGTCTCTTTGCCCTGATTCCCAAGGTCATTCCCACCTACCATTATGGTTGCACCTGACTTTATGCTGCCCTAAAAGGTTATATATGTATCTTCATCACCAAGCCTGATGAAGGCAAACACCAGCTCTCCCTTCCTTCTTAGTTTGGAAATGTGCCTATCTAGCCAGAAATAAAGAGATAACCTAGAATTCTTTCTTGGGATAGACAGGGGGGGGAAAAATCAATTTGTCTTCCGACAATTGTTTTTTTAAACTGGTCAAACCCATCAATCGCCAAACATGCCCACCATCCCAAACAGGTTGCCTGTATCAGCCATAGATGAAAAATATTCAGGTAGTCCTTGTTTAGGCCAAAGCTGGGACTGCAACTCAGTCGTTAAGCAAAGCAAAGCTATCACTAAACGCAGCAGTCACTAAACAAGGACTATTGTATAGAAATGAAGGAAGTCATGGTAATCTTTTCAGTTCTTACAGCTGCAGCTTCTGGAGCAGCAACAGGCCACTAAGTTGCTTGTCCCTGTCCTAGAAGAACCTTCTCTGATCCCATTGTTCTCAGATATGTTAAACTACAAATCCTGCCATTCATTGTCTGCACAGGAGCTGGGCCAGCAGAGAACTTGCAGAAGTTCATCAAAGAGGGTCACAATTTTGCCTGAATAAAACCTGAAGATCTTATGCATGACAATATCCCATTGTTTACTTAGACTTAGTCACATGTTGCATAAGGTTGCAGCTCCAATTTGTGAGAAGATTCTGTAAACCCTAATCATTTGGCAACGTTTCCTAAAATATTTACACAAGCCATTGTGCTTTCCAGTTTTCAGCTCAGAAAAGCTGCACAGACTTAGAGTGAGTAATAATGATGCTCTAAAAAAAAACTTCATTCTAAGACTACTTTTAGTTTTCATAAAAAGGGAAATGAACAGAGTGAGGCAAGAACAGTTGCGAAATTAGCATAAGAGACATTAAAATCCTTCCCATAATCCAATTTACATGTCTCGTTAGATGTTACTGCTATTTCTGTACTTCTTGTATATGGTTAACATAGAAGAATAAGCAAGCAAATTCAAAGGTAGCTTCTTACAGCAAGCTAATAATATTTATCCTGCTGGGATAAACCAAAGCCAGAGCAGAGCAGGTTCAAAATTCCATCTGCTTTTTTTGAAAGATACTCAGATTGGTTGCAGAAGTTTCATCAAACTCAAATTCCTTTTTATAGGATGCAGAATAACCTCTGATTAAACCCAGTGCCTCTTATGTCTTAGTAGGTACACAGACAAAGATTGCTGAAAGTAAACAGGACAAAGTGTGCTTAGTACCTCAGTGTGAAACTACCAAGGAATTCCCCACATATACCTCTCTGGGTTGCATTGTGGAGAAAAGTGTAGATGTAACAAGATAAATCATTATTTTATTATCTCTTTCCTCCTGAGTGCAGCTAAAAAACTTCAAGCACTCTGGCGGGTTGATTTCAATCCCCAGAATTTTCAGACAGGGCTGTGCCAAATGGAGAATTTTGGAAGTTGAAGTTCACTGATCTGGATGGGACCTAGGTCAGAGGATATCTTTTTAAAAGGAAAATAAATTAATTCCAACGGCCTTAAAGGAAAATAGATGAGTGTTAAGTAGAAAATTCATTCAGAAGCCACAAGCTTGTATAAGGGCTTCCTTTGGAGGAGGAGGAGGAGGAGGAGGAGGAGGAAGAGGAAGAGGAAGAGGAAGAGGAAGAGGAAGAGGAAGAGGAAGAGGAAGAGGAAGAAGACATTGCTGGTGCTGCATGCATTTCTCAGCTACAGTTGGACTGTATTTTATGTAAGCTGAAAGATCTGATGGAAATCTTCCTTCCCATGGTAAACAAAACTGTTACTTTTGCCCCACTGTTGCTTCTGAGAACCTAGCATCGTCTCTGGGTGATATTCAGCCTCCAAGAATTGGGAAACTGCAAATCATAATTCCAAAACATACATGAGGTGTTTGCCCTGGCAAAATAGCAGTGTGGGAAAGCAGCTGATCACAGAAATTGCTAAAGTTGAGTCTGCAGAACAAATGTCTCAATCAAAAGCACCCAACTTGAAAAATCTCAGGGCTACATTCAGCCACCATCACCCCAAGTCTTGGCCATGTCTCTCATATTTCTCCAGAAGTTTTAGGTAAATGGTCACATAAGGGAGGATTTGGTACATGCGTAAGAGGAGAATAATCTCATTAATCATAGACTGAATTTTCATTAAACGTAACTGTCAAGAAAATAAAAAATTGTTTTTGTTCTGGAACCATCCTCTTCTTTGGAAAGTGCAGATGCCTTGCATAAAAACAGTTGTGGGCCTCTGGTCTAAGTGGACTAATATTGTGCTGAAATCTGCCTTCATTTTTCTACATCTGACTCAAAGTTCTTCAGAATTTCTTTTGGTAGAAAGGTTAATCTTCCTTTATGGTTTCAAGATGGTGAATGCTTCTGTCCCTGGATTGTTGATATTCCATTTCTCTCTCTCTGACCTTCCAGGCTGTCCAGATTTCCAATCTGAAGTTCTCTAGAAGAGCAGATTTCTACTGTGATCTTGTAGGTCTTTATTTTTATCCTTATCCAGGCAAAGAACTACGGAACATGCGCAGCCATCAATAGACGTCCTCGGTGATCAGTGAGAGACATTGAATGCCACGGGACAGAATCTGCCTTCTCCCAGAACTACTGAGATCGAATCAGGTCTGCAATTTAATAGATTTGATTGTGGGAACAAAACACTTCCAAGGATCTTCCCCTCGAATGGCATGGCGCACGAGAAAGAGACTTTCCTGCATTCCCACCACTCTTTTGAATGAGTTACATTGTAACAGGAAGCATTTTCTTTTTTGCTTTAAATAGGAAAAGAACTGTGTAAAAATCCCACAATGGATGTTCTTACTGCATTTCCAAACATCAAATTCTGAATTATACAAGGGTTAGACAGCCTGGTGGGTAACTACATTGGCCTTTCATGTCTCATTATGTTGTTAATTAGCTAATGTTTGTAAAGCACTTTGAAGATGAAAGACACCCATATACATTCCAAGTATTATTATCTCTGGAGAACGAGTTCAGCTAAGAGGTGCCTAATTACACATGCAATAAATTAGATTTAATGAATCTCGGAATCCTGTTTTTTTGTGTGTGATGTACAAGTTTCGATCAGGCATTGCAATTCATGGAAAGAAGTTTTGCTGAAGATGGAACTGTAAAGAAATTGCACTTATTGCTTCGTGCATGTATACATGATGCTGTATGACATCATTAGAGGACTGCTCTGTTTTGCTTGGCTGCTAGGCATAATCTAATACAGCCTTTCTCAACCTTTTGACCCCGGAGGAACCCTTGAAATATTTTTCAGGCCTCAGGGAACCCCTGCACATTCAGGCTCAAAGATAGGCCAGAAGTTACAAAATTATTATATTCGTTTCCTGTGAAGGTCTGTATATGCATGAACAGTGTTCTTAAATTGAAAATAAAGAATGAAACTTACCTCTTTAATGCGAAGTTGCCTGAATTTGAAATAATTTTTTTAATAAATCATGATCTCCCAGGGAACCCCTAGTGACCTCTTGTGGAACCCTAGGCTTCCACAGAACCCTGGTTGAGAAACCCTGGTCTAACAAACACCCCAATAAACAGTCAGGGGAGGGTGTTCGGTTGATCCACATACATGCCTGACTACTCCAGCCACTCTTTCTCTTCACTCATGTGGCTGCCTTCTCACAGCTCACATAACCTAGTTACAGAATTTATTCTAGCTTTGTGTAACCCATTGGACCAGAAGCTAAAGAATTGGAGATAACAATGCACTAAACCTTTAAGGAAAAGCAAATCAAAGGTAACCCGAATCAAGCATAGTATGTTGCACTAATAAAGCTGTTTGGTCTTTAAGTTGGTGAAACCCATGTAAACACAGCAACTCTTTTTTTCTCCCCCCCCCCCCATCAAACTTTCACTCTGTCTGGATCTTCTTCCTCTCTTCTTAGTTGATAATGGAGTGGACACTTTTTTAAACAACCTTTCCTTTTTTGTTTTTCTCCAGAAGACCTCCAGAGAAGCAAAGAAGAGGAAGAGAGAAGATAGAGGTTCTGAAGATTTTTTTTTTAAAAACTCTCTGTAGTCTTCCATTTGGGCCTTTTTGAACCTGGGTCCACTTTGGACTTATACCTGTGGTCCACTTTGAAGAGCACACCTGCTTAGGGAGCCTGGATTTCTTCAGGAGTTTCTACGCACTTGTCAGATCTTTCTTGACCAAACTTCCTGTTCAATTTCTTTGACAACCTATGGCAAAACTTCAAGGTTTCTTCATGGGACAAGCTTTAGAAAAAGATAGCTGCTAAAACCACAAGGTGAATATCATGGTTTATGTCTGTTGGCAGTGCCTCTATGTCTTCACAGGAGGTAGTTATTCTTCAGTGGCCCTGTCTTCTTTAGAGTGATCTAGCAGGGAATCTTGCTGACAAGTTCTTTAGTTGCACCAGCCCATGTTTTTCCTTTTCCATTTTTTTTCCTTACACAGAAAATCCACTAAAAATGCTCAGATAGCTGCACCATATATTTTGACCAATGATGCAGAGAGATAACCATCTCAAAATGCCATCCATCCATGGAGCATGCAACTTCTTCATCCAGCTTAAAAGATCTGGAATATTTTTATAACTTGGAGACCAACAGTGTGGTTGGTAAGATCTTGGACTGGGAACAGAGAAAATCAGGTTCAAGTCCTCCTGGGTGGCAATTCCCATACAGCTGCTATCTCCCAGTCTAACCTAACTCACAATGTGGTTGTTTGGAAAACTTGGTGGAAAGTATACAACATATGCTGCCTTGAGCTGGTATAACAGATTCTTGCCTATAAGAATGGGCTATTTCTGGGAATCCTTGGAACTGGCCAGTTTCACTATTCACTGTCTGCATGAAATGTCTGCAGGAAGCCAAATGCAGAAGCATGAATTTCCACATCTGAATCAGAAGGCATGAACTTGCAGCATGAAAGACTCATCCCATTCTGGTTTCATTTTTAAGGCAGAAGGTTGGCATAGTTTTGTAGCTGCTTGTAGAGCAGGAAGTGGTGATGCTTTTTGGGGATCAACCGTCTCATAAGGAAGCACTACAAAATTGTGGCCACTTCAAAAAACCTGTTTATTTATTAAGATACCTATCAAACAGTGCCTGGATAAAAACAAATGTCACACTTTAACTGAGGAGACACTAGCTTGTCTGACAGGCTTACATACTAGTTATCTGCTTTTTACCCATCTCCAATACTTCCTTATGTTGGTTTTTCAGACCACTTACACTGAGTGGTACTCAGTGGAAAAACGAAAAACTGCTGCATGGAGCAGAATGGGAAAATGTATATTACTTTAATGGATGTCCCCCCTTCAAAAACTGCCAGACTGGTTTCCTCACAGGTTGCCTACAAAGGTTGTCCATCACACAATGGCTAGATTCACACAAAGCCCTTGATTACCAAATTGATCCATTTTACGGATTCACACAATTCACTGAACTGTAAACAAACCAACCAGGCTAAGCCGTGAAATACTAAACAAAGCTGAAACTAACCAAGCTTTGCATATAGTGGGACTGCAACTGCTAGGGCATTAGTTGACCTGGTGACATTTTTGGGATCCAATCTCAGCCAGCCAGAGCCAACTTTTAAAGCAGAATTTGATTTCTCCCAAGTCCAATGAACATCCTGGAAGTTTCAGGAGTTACATTTGGCCAATTCCACTGCAAAAAAAAAAAATCAGTCTACCTCTCCTTCTGGTTATTTATAGAACTATAAACAGGACTTCCAACTTTTAGATAGTAAGTATGAATTGCTTCAAAAATTAGAAAGAATTTGCATTATTCCCCATCTTAATTTAGATTTTGAAGGAGATCTAAGCTTATTTGGACATTAGCTTCAAGTGTCCAGAGCAACATAGGAAGTTCAGAGAAAGCTCCTCCTCACTCCCAACTGTGCTGGTGACATGAATAAGGAAGTGGTCACCTCACACATCTTCCAAGTGAGATAAAACTTTGAGCTTTCCATCAACAGCGCTTTGGCAAGATTGAGCAGGTATACAAGCTACCTGATCTCAGTCTTCCCAGTGAGATGTATTCCATTTCTAGTTTAGATATAACCTGGATCTCCAACTTGGTATCCGATATAGATATTTCCCTCATCCCCCAGTGGCAACCCTGAGCATTAATATGTTCAAGGACATTTCCTTTGATCTCCACATGATTTCATTTTAGGTCATAAACTGTTTCTAAATTAAAAATAAAAGCATGGGATGTGAGTGTGCCACAAAAGCAAAGCTTGATTTCTGAGATGTTTCTGGGCCTTGCAGAAGCATCCTTAGAAAATAAAAATGATGCAGGATTGTAGCTCATGGTTTTATTTGAAAGTCAGTGACCTGCCCAGAAAAAAGATATCAGAGAACATCCTGCAAGGCAAGAGGCATTGGGGAGGAGCCTCATCAATTTACTTTCTGGTGAATGGGTGCATTGGGCATGACCATTTTAGGAGAATGCCCATAACATGTTCTCAAAATTCCAAAGGGATCCACCAGTCCCAAAAAGTTGGAAATCTCAGCCATATACTCATTCTTTACATACAGTACATATGTAAGTTAGAAACAGTCTTAGGCCCATCTCTGCCCTTTTTGTAGTAAGATGCTTGCAACGATGAGTTTTTCCTTTTGTAGCAAAGTAGGTGAAATGTATGGTCCAACTTTCCCCATGCCCAGAAGTGGTCTGTATGGGGAAACTGAAAAATTGAAATTATTCTTGGTGGTTCTATTCTAACTAATTAGTTTTATGGCCTGGAATTAAAAGTCTTGATCCATATGATTGTTTCAGATACTGAATCAAATTTTGAGGATGTCTTCTTCTATGAGTTGTGGTGCCCCATGAGAGGCCTTCTTCAAAAAAGTCTCCAATAAAGTATCTTAAATTGTTTATGCTTAGAAGTAAAACTTTGCTTCTCCCTCTTTCTATCCTTGGCAACAGCAGACATCTCCTTTTGCAGCTTCATTCCTAAGAAATAAACGGTTAGCTCAGTATCTCATCTTCCAAAACAAAACTGAAATCCAAACTAATTACAGTTTGAAAATTTATATTTTTCCCCAGACAGGCAATCTAATAAAAAGTAACTTTAGATACAACATCTACTCTACCCCCAGGCTATGATGAAATGCTTTTAAAGTGCTACAAACTTCTCAGCTAATTTTTATTTAGTTGCTTGTTGATCCTGAAACAAGATTTGATCCCCATGGTTTGTGATTTCAGGCTTTTTACAAGTCAGCTCAAGGAATTATCAATCCATCTGAAGGGCCATCCTGCCCCCTCTGTCCCTTCATTAATTACAGTAAAGCTTGTTTTTGAAAAACATTTCATATCACATCTGCACAGGTTTGAACATGAGAGAATAGGAGTCACAGCATTTTGTCTGTAGATTTGTTGGTGGGTAAGTTCCTTGATTTCTACAGTCAAAATAGATAAGATCAGAAGTCATTAGGGAAACAGTTGTGTTGGCTATATTTTATACAGGCTATACTTGGGGCATCTACTGTATTTGGGCTTTCCACTAGAGACAACTATACTGAAAGAGCTATGACTCTTCATTCACATCACCAGGACCGTTGGTGTCTCACTTGGAAGATCTCTCCCCAAACTTCGATGTTGGCTGGAACACCTGAAGGTAATGTCCACATCAGCTTAGGTCTCCCTCCAAATCTAAATCAAGATGAAGAAGAACTGACATTCTTCCCATTTTCTGAAACCATTCAGACCTGGCATCTAAATAGTTGTGCAGGCTAGATTTGGGCCATGGTCTTCTATGATTTGAAGTAGAGTTGGGCACAAACAGCCTTTCAAAAGTCTTCACCAAATGATTAGACAGATAAATTGAGTGGAAAAAGGTATATAACATTTTCTTCAGGGGAAGGAGAAATTCCTTAACAACTTAATGATGATAGTAGCATAGCAAGGAACAGGTCAAGGGTCCCCTGGGTTGAGCTCAACTCCTGATGATTACATGAACAGCAATATGGAAGGGGTGTGCTCTTCTAGGATGTCCTCTTCTAGGATGTTTTTTTCCCATACCCCAGTCTAGGTGACAGTCCTAAGATTTTTGGTTGATCACCCACCCAAGTACTCATCATGTATCACCTTGCTCATCTTCTTTCAAGATCAGCCAAGGCCAGCTGGTTGCTGCCATGAAATCCCCATGAAAGGAGTTTCCTCTTGGTATTTTTCTTTGGAATTTAAGAGATGTAAGGGAACCTGGGATGTGGCAGAGTCTCTGAGCAGACTGGTGGATGAAACATGCACACCAACACACTTGACCACATTTATGACTAAATCAGTGTGCAAGAACATCACATCCCAGCCAGGAGAATTTCTCCTTTGAAAAAAATGTCTAAAGTCAATTCTCTTTCATTCAATTGAAAGAGGACTGTTATTTTAAAAAAAATAAATCAAGGCAAGGTCTGCCCAGCTCTTCGTCAAACCATTATGGTATCTGGTACCATGCCAGCCATCTAGCTTAGTATGTATGAGTATTCACCTTAGGCATTTTTCCATGGTTAACTTGGACACTTCTACATACTAAGAATTCAGGGATTGAACCTTGCACTCGAAACCTTTCCTTTTCAGAGAAAACACTGTACTTGGCTTTTGCTGAAATTACAAAAATCACACCCCAGCTTCTTTTTGAAAATCCCCCCTCCCCCTCCAAAAATACTCCTGATCATGGAATACGTTTTAAGGCTGTGTATTTCGCAATCGACAAAAGTAACAGTAAACACATTTAAAAGGTGAGGCCGAGTTTTGACAAGAGACAGATTCTGCATGAAGAGGGGAGGGGAGCGGGGAGCCCAGTTTAAATTTGGCAAATGAAACCTTTGCTTTCTCTTGCAAGTCATCTTGGCCCACTGGGATTTGCACAGAGATATGATATCTGTTATACTAATTATATCTATTTTCGCAGGTAAAAGCAGGCGTACCCCTGTGCTGTGGCACCCATTAACTGATCACGCAAGGCTGTGTGCAGCTGTGTTTTGATCACTCGGAAAGGTTTCCTGGCATCCGAGCACTGAAATCACCTTGTTGAGGTTGACAAGTGCATCCTAGCTTCTCCCAAGCAAAAATCAAGGGTTTCAGCAAGGCAAAGTCAGAGCAACAACCACAAAGGATTAAATGGGAAAATAACCTTCAATTCTCATAACCCTGCAGACTCTATCACGCCCAACTTTTCTTCCAAACGCTTGCCCTCCCCCTTCTGTGCATTGCTGGCTTTTAAACTCAAGGGCCACATTTTGGGGGTTGGGGGTGGGGTGACACGTCTCTCTTCCTTAATACTTTTAATTTTGTGGCCAGCTTTCACAGATCCTAAAATCTGTGTGTAAGAGGATGATGTTACATGCAGGGAGATTTTCATGCAACCGCCCAGAGTCCCCTTTTTGGGAGAGATGGGTGGTGATAGAAATGTGAAAAATAAATAAATAAATACATCCTATTTTATTGGGGGGGGGGGGGGAAATGAAGGACCTGAAAGAGGTTCATAAGGATGAAAAAAAAATTAATTGTTTAGGTTTGTAGCTTTGCTTTGCAAAGGAAAATTCAAGAGCAAAACCAAGAAAAACTTTACAAAAACGGTTATTTAATTTAAAAAAATATCTAAAATCAAGCAGTATTTGTTTGATTTATTTTAAAAAGACAACTCAATTTCCATATTTTTCACATGAATATGAAAGACTGGGCATTAAGTGGTACCACTGGTACGAGAAAAGTTACATGACCAAAATAAAGGACAAGAGTGAGATTTTGAAAAATAAATAAATCTAAAGGACAGCTTTCTGAAATATATATTGTATATTATATACTGTATATATAATATACAATATATTATATCCCTTTCTTAATCTCATGTGACTTCAAATATTGGAAGGCTAGTAGTACAGAAGAAAAAAGGATGGGCTAGAACCAATAGAAATTGCAGGAAGGAAATATTGCTTGAACCTTAAGAGAAACATCCTGATAAATAAGTTAGACAGCAAACTCAGACTGCATTAGTTGGAAGGATGTTATAGGTCATCTAGTCCAACCCCCTGCTCTGTGTAGGCAACCGTTAAACCATCCCTGACAGATGACCATCCTGTTCAAGGCAGATGGTTTCATTGCTGAACATTGCTTACCATAAGGAAATTCCTCCTAATAATGTTATTTAAATAGTGATAGCCATATGTCGGATGGGGATGTTGTGGTTTCAGATGTCTTAGAGAGAGTTAAGTGGATGACCACAGAGACCTTTTCTGGTTCTAGTTTGTACAACAGTTCTCCTAAGCCCCAGACAGCATAGGCAAATTGGTGAACCTAGTATGAACCCAGTTGTTATGGCATATTCAGCTATCCAGAGATAAAAGGAATCATGGCATAATTCACAGTGTGAACCCATCATTTCCTCTACCGCCTTCTTCAAGAGAACTGAGGAAGCCAACTATTGGACAAATGTAAACTACTGTTCAGAGCAGAACCTCATCCGTCCAACTTAGTTTTCTACTTCTGCTTTACTCCTTGAAGGTTCACCTGCCTTTGGACTGCCCTCCACCTTCTCCCCACCCACCATCTATTTAGCTGGTTCCCAGGTTATTGATGGCACAAGGTAGTACAGCATCCATCTTTCTCCTAAACAAATTGGACCAGCCCAAAACTTTAGAGAAATATAGGCCACCTCTTCTTTCTAATTTATTCTAGACTTTTGTTGCTAGGCCATCATTCTTCAATAGCAAGGGTGAGAAGTTTAGAGGGTCCCTCACATTAAAGCAACAGAGTTCTCATTTCTGCTCCCTTTCATTTTCCTATCTGGCTGATTTCTTTCTTCTTTCTTCCTCAGAAGCCCCATAAGAGAAACTAATAACAGGGCCACCTAACATGCACCAGTCATCACACTGGTACATTTATTTTTATTGTATTTAACCATCTCATTGCAAGCCTGCATTGCTGTCCAGTTCTTCATCACATTTTCACTTAACCTTTTGTCCTTACACTGGCTAAGCATCCTATCACAATTTCCCCCAGAGATTTTCATTCCTCCCCACCCCCACACCCTTCTTCCTTCCTTTCACCAGCCTATTCCACTCCACTATCAGTAATCTTCCTGATTCCAGGAAAGACACTGCAGATTTTTGTTTAAGTTATTCTCCTTCTAAACATTGTTTCCTGAGTTCACAGCTAGCATTAGGTCATCACACTTGGCTGTAGGTTTCCTTGTGGTTATGAGCAATTCCAGGCCCTTCTTTCCATTTTCCTCTTTCCAGCTCTACCAGTTGTTGCTGGAATAAATTTTAAAACTCAGGGCAGTTCTGAAACTAATTTAAAGTGGATGAATTCTATTTAAAGTTACAGTGTTCCATCAGTGAACCAATCTATTGATTAACAGAACTGATTGACTAAAGCCACAGAGAAAGAGGTGTAGATGTAGGCGTAGGTGTAGACGGATATAGGCATCTTATGTAAGAATGACCCCAGTTGTCCCTGGTAGGAAGAAATGCTTGTTCCACAGTGAGATAAAAGAAGCATGCTTTTCATATCAGAAATATTGTCTGCACTCATCTGTCAATTTACATTAATCTGCAGACTAATCAGTCAAGCTGCAATCCTCTACACATGTACTTAAGCCCATTCAGGTCAATACAGCTTACTTTTCAGTAGACAAGTATACCGTTGCACTGTGATAGAGTGCAATTCTATCTATAAAGGAGGCAGGGAGAAACCATAGGGAATGAATGCCACTTCTGATGTCCCACTGAACTGCTAACAAGCATGTGTTTTATTGCTTAGAATTCTTCTACGTGTAAGTAACTCAGCTCCAGGACAGGAGTATTTTTCTCAGTCTGTAGGGTTATCATGCCAGTTAGACTCTTGACTAGTTTGGCCCAGCAATATGGTTAAGATTAGATGTTATGTGAACACTGCCACCGCAATTCCTAAACCATACATCATGGTTTTATGCCACGTACAAACCAAGCCATTGTGGCTTGCTCAGTGAACCACAGTTTAACAAACCATCATTAGGTGTGGTGTGCTGCATTCCATCACATCTGTCAGTTATCAGGCCATCACCAAGTGCCTTCATCCTGCAAGCTCCTGCAAGCTTCACCCTCTTTTTGGAAGAAGTTTCATTTGAGAACTTTGCAGTTCAGCAAGCTCAAGGAAATACCTGGCATGTGGTGAAACGTCAAAGGATTCTCTCTCTCCAATGAACTGGCAGCCCCTGTAGAACTTTTCCATTTGCTCTTTGTCTTCTTGACATGCAGACATTTATGTATCCCCTTAAGCTCTCTCTACGGAGCTGAGAATATTTGTTTCCCTGAATATGATTGATTAGACGGGGTGTTTCTTTGAGGTAGTGTCAGCCTCTCTCCAGGTGAACATCTTCAGCATTCAAACTGCTCTCATCAATGTCAGGACCCTTTCTCTCTTTCTTTCTCTCTTTCTTTCTTTCTCTCTTTCTTTCTTTCTTTCTTTCTTTCTCTCTCTCTCTCTCTCTCTCTCTCTTTCTTTCTCTCTTTCTCTCTTTCTTTCTCTTTCTCTCTATCTTTCTCTCTCTTTCTTTCTTTCTTTCTCTCTTTCTTTCTCTCTTTCTCTCTTTCTTTCTCTCTCTTTCTTTCTTTCTCTCTTTCTCTCTTTTTAGAAACATCAGCGAGCTGACCCACTATCCCTTAAGTTTGAAACAGAGGAAGGCTGGATTGAGCGGGCAGTCTTTCCATGTAAAATTCCATTCTGTTCCTAGAACAAAGAGGACACCAAAGACTTTAGTCTGTTTGCTAAATTATTCCCTATTTCTTTGTGATGTATGCTCCTGGCAAAGCATTTCTGAGAGACCATCCACACCAAGTTAGTAGGAGAAGTCATATTTCCTAGGATTTAATTGCTTCTCCTTTTCCATAACTAGTTGCGAAAAAATATGATTCTCTTCATAAACAGAAGTGGCTGTATTTGTAATTCCACTGAATAGAGTGGGGCATTGAATCCTATCATCACTGGGGCTCCTAGGTTTGAACAACCATGCATAAGCCTTACACAGTGCTGTCTCTCTATGTTGTTCCCTCCCTCTTCCAGGGAGAGAGAAAATGAGGCAGCCTGTTGAGCAAAAATGTTACATACGGGTTGATCTCATCTAATTTTTGAACTAAAATATATATGTGAAACAAACTGTCCAGTTGTTGTGGTCCAATGGTTTGCTGAGGTTCTGTGTCTGCACCCAAGGTTGGGGGTGGGGGGAGACACAGGTTGTACAGGATTATGATGGGACTTGTTGTTCAACCACCTGTGATAACCCACAAGTTGTAAGTTCATTTCTGAGTTCAAGAATCCAGAATGATGCAAGGCTAGCAGACTTACAGAGTAGAGGCTGAGTGGAAGGGAGTTGAACTCAGTGGGCTTGATAATCCCTTCCAACTCTAAGATGCTATGGCTTCTTTATAGATTATTCCTCTTTGGCTCAGTGAGTCTCACTGTCTCTCCAAAAGAACCTGTTTCAACTAGGGAGCTAACGCTGTCTCTCAAACTTACTTCACCCATCTGCCACAGGTGACATAATCCTGCTGTCTTAGCCTATAGGTTGATGATAAATGACTGCATGGGCACGTAAAGCACATTGGAACCCTAGCAAGTTTCCTACATGTGATCTATCCTACATGGAGAGAGAGTGGATCTCATGGAAACCTCTATTCATATTGAGCACAGGCTGCCTAGAGTCCCCTTTTTGGGACAGATGGGTGGTGATAGAAATTTGAAAAATAAATAAAATAAATAAAAATATTAGCAACAGAAGTAGGAATGGGCTGCCAGATCTGAGCTGCAAAAATCTAGATGGCCAGTGGGTGGCCATAGACACATTAAACAACTCTCTTCTACTGCTAATCTGGAGTATTGTAGACCAGATCTGGTTAGAAAGATTCTGAGAATTTGGAGGATGAAACACTTTGTGGAAGTGTCCTAATTCATCATATGGCTTGTTTGTAGCATAGTACAATGTGAATCTAACCACTGCAGATTGTAAACCAGGATTTATGCCTTTATGTGTTCACCAGTTAACCATGATGAGAAATCATGGGTTAGATGATATGTGTACTTAGCCACTCACTAGGGAATAAGGAAAGGAATCAAGCATGTTTTCCAGCTGGAGGATCCATTATCACTTTGGCCTGTAGTTCTTCTACTAGAACATATTTTACACATACATACATACATGAAATATAAAATTGTATATACAGTACAGTTCAAATGAAAGACCATAGGTTCACTTCCACACAAAACAGTCTCATTGTAGTCTCTCTTCTATATGCTATTTTACATGTTGTTTAACCCAGCCTCACTGCTCTTTCTCTGATAATGTTTAAAGATGCCTCCGCTGATATCTAGCGTAATGTGTAATCTTTTGAACCTTTAATTAAACTAAAGGAAGAAATGGGGGGGGGGAATAAGGAAGCATTCTACAAATAGCAGATCTGATGATACTCAACATGGTTATTATTGTCCATCTCTCATTTTACTAACGGAACACCCTTTGCATTTTACAAACAAGAACTTGATCTGATATCTATAAATGACTTTATTTTTTTTAGCAGACCCATATTTCCAAGCCAAGGGACATCTTGGAACCATGACCTCTTTCCTAGGGAATATGGACATTCTGAGACAGAAAAAAAAAAGACAAAAACTTGCAAAATCTGGTAAAAATACTTCTGGCCAAAATAAAAAATAAAATAAAATAAAAACTAAATAAAAATAAAAGTAAATTAGTCACTAATTGTTGTGCCATATTATAAGCAGGCAAGCATAAGGAATATCAACACTTTTAGCCACATTTTTTCATATAAAAGAGTTGCTTTTATAGTAAGATGGGCAGTGTATAAATTTAATTAATTAATTAATTAACAAACAAACTAAATATAAACAGTATGTAAAATTACTCCAGAAGTGGAAACATGATTAAAGTAGTTGATCACCTTATAATTTTTTTTAAAGCTGGAGACAGAGAGTGAGAGAGAAATGGACTGAATTACAGATTATCTACTCAAATTTGAAGCAATTAATTTAAATAATTTCTTTGAACCATCTGAAGCATGAGAAATGATGAGATAGTCCACAAAGCAGAGCTTTGAAGCTCCTGGGTTTCTAGATGGTAAAAGCCCAAAGATCTGTAATATTATACAGAAGAAACAAGTTCTAAGTTGCCACCTTCAACAACCAAATGGAAACTTAGTGGGGAGAAGAAAATTCCATTTTTAAAATAAATTATATAGTATGCTATTTCCATGTAAAGATTATGCAAAGGACAGATAAAAGTAAAGAGTGTAAGGTATTACTTAAACTCCTGGAGGTAAGGCAAGATATTTGCTGTTTATTCGTTTAGTCGCTTCTGACTCTTCGTGACTTCATGGACCAGCCCACGCCAGAGCTTCCTGTCGATCGTCAACACCCCCAGCTCCCCCAGGGATGAGTCTGTCACCTCTAGAATATCATCCATCCATCTTGCCCTTGGTCAGCCCCTCTTCCTTTTGCCTTCCACTCTCCCCAGCATCAGCATCTTCTCCAGGGTGTCCTGTCTTCTCATTATGTGGCCAAAGTATTTCAGTTTTGCCTTTAATATCATTCCCTCAAGTGAGCAGTCTGGCTTTATTTCCTGGAGGATGGACTGGTTGGATCTTCTTGCAGTCCAAGGCACTCTCAGAATTTTCCTCCAACACCACAGTTCAAAAGCATCGATCTTCCTTCTCTCAGCCTTCCTTATGGTCCAGCTCTCGCAGCCATATGTTACTACAGGGAACACCATTGCTTTAACTATGCGGGCCTTTGTTGTCAGTGTGATGTCCCTGCTCTTAACTATTTTATCGAGATTTGTCATTGCTCTTCTCCCAAGGATTAAGCGTCTTCTGATTTCCTGACTGCAGTCAGCATCTGCAGTAATCTTTGCACCTAGGAATACAAAGTCTTTCACTGCTTCTACATTTTCTCCCTCTATTTGCCACTTATCAATCAAGCTGGTTGCCATAATCTTGGTTTTTTTGAGGTTTAGCTGCAAACCAGCTTTTGCACTTTCTTCTTTCACCTTCATCATAAGGCTCCTCAGTTCCTCTTCACTTTCAGCCATCAAAGTGGTATCATCTGCATATCTGAGATTGTTAATGTTTCTTCCAGAGATTTTAACTCCAGCCTTGGATTCCTCAAGCCCAGCTTGTCGCATGATGTGTTTTGCATACAAGTTGAATAGGTAGGGTGAGAGTATACAGCCCTGCCGTACTCCTTTCCCAATCTTAAACCAGTCCATTGTTCCGTGGTCGGTTCTTACTGTTGCTACTTGGTCGTTATACAGATTCTTCAGGAGGCATACAAGATGACTTGGTATCCCCATACCACTAAGAACTTGCCACAATTTGTTATGGTCCACACAGTCAAAGGCTTTAGAATAGTCAATAAAACAGAAATAGATGTTTTTCTGAAACTCCCTGGCTTTTTCCATTATCCAGCGGATATTGGCAATTTGGTCTCTAGTTCCTCTGCCTTTTCTAAACCCAGCTTGTACATCTGGCAATTCTCGCTCCATGAATTGCTGAAGTCTACCTTGAAGGATCTTGAGCATTACCTTACTGGCATGTGAAATGAGTGCCACTGTTCGATAGTTTGAACATTCTTTAGTGTTTCCCTTTTTTGGTATGGGGATATAAGTTGATTTTTTCCAGTCTGATGGCCATTCTTGTGTTTTCCAAATTTGCTGGCATATAGCATGCATTACCTCGACAGCATCATCTTGCAAGATTTTGAACAGTTCAGCTGGGATGCCGTCGTCTCCTGTTGCCTTGTTATTAGCAATGCTTCTTAAGGCCCACTCAACCTCACTCTTCAGGATGTCTGGCTCTAGCTCACCGACCACACCGTCAAAGCTATCCCCGATATTGTTATCCTTCCTATATAGGTCTTCTGTATATTCTTGCCACCTTTTCTTGATCTCTTCTTCTTCTGTTAGGTCCTTGCCATCTTTGTTTTTGATCATACCCATTTTTGCCTGGAATTTACCTCCAATGTTTCTAATTTTCTGGAAGAGGTCTCTTGTCCTTCCTATTCTATTGTCTTCTTCCACTTCTGCGCATTGCTTGTTTAAAAAAAATTCCTTATCTCTTCTGGCTAACCTCTGGAATTTTGCATTTAATTGGGCATATCTCCCCCTATCACTGTTGCCTTTTGCTTTCCTTCTTTCTTGGGCTACTTCTAGTGTCTCAGCAGACAGCCATTTTGCCTTCTTGGTTTTCTCTTTCTTTGGGATGTATTTTGTTGCCGCCTCCTGAACAATGCTGCCAACTTCTGTCCAGAGTTCTTCAGGGACCCTATCTACTAAGTCCAGTCCCTTAAATCTATTCTTCACCTCCACTGCATATTCCTTAGGAATATTAGTGAGCTCATATCTAGCTGATCTGTGGGTCTTCCCTAACCTCTTTAGTCTGATCCTAAATTGTGCAAGAAGAAGTTCGTGATCTGAACTACAGTCAGCTCCAGGCCTCGTTTTTACCGACTATACAGATGTCCGCCACCTTTGGCTGCAAAGGATGTAGTCAATCTGATTTCGGTGTTGTCCATCTGGTGAAGTCCATGTATACAGCCATCTCTTAGGTTGTTGGAAGAGAGTGTTTGTTATGCAGAGTGAATTGTCTTGGCAAAATTCTATCAGCCTATGTCCTGCTTCATTTTGTTCTCCCAGGTCATACTTACCTGTAATTCGAGGTGTCATTTGACTGCCCACCTTAGCATTCCAGTCTCCTGTGATGAAAATAACATCTCTTTTAGGCGTGTTGTCCAGTAGGTGCTGCAGATCCTCATAGAACTGCTCTACTTCAGCTTCTTCAGCATTTGTGGTTGGGGCGTATATTTGGATCACTGTGATGTTAGATGGCTTGCCCTGAATTCGAATTGAGATCATTCTGTCGTTTTTTGGGTTGTATCCAAGCACTGCTTTAGCCACTTTACTATTAATTATGAAGGCTACTCCATTTCTTCTGTGGTCCTCTTGTTCACAGTAGTAGATCTGGTGGTCATTTGATGTGAAGTGGCCCATTCCAGTCCATTTCAGTTCACTGACGCCCAGAATGTCTATCTTTAATCTTGACATCTCACCAATAACCACATCCAATTTGCCCTGGCTCATAGACCTTACATTCCAGGTTCCAATGGTGTGTTGATCCTTAGAACATCGGATTCGCCGTTCACCACCAGCAACGTCGGCTGCTAGCCGTCCTTTCGGCTTTGAGCTAGCTGTGTCATCACGTCTGGGGCTAGTTGAGCTCATCCTCTGTTCCTCCCCAGTAGTATTTTGACCATCTTCCAACCTGGGGGTCTCATCTTCCGATGGTATACCGACATATCTCTGGTTGTACTGATCCATTTAGTTTTCACGGCAAGAATACTGGGGTGGGTTGCCATTACCTTCCCCAGGGATCGCATTTAGTCTGACCTCTCTGTCATGACCTTCCCGTCTTGGGTGGCCCTTCACGGTTTAGCTCATGGCATCATTGAGGTGCTCAAGCTCCAGCACCACAACAAGGTAACGATCCTTTGCTGAAGAAGGCAAGATATATATGCAATAAATACAATGAAAAGATGAGACAGGGAGGAGGGACAGATTTTAGAGGGGGCAAACTGGGGATAGAGAACTTTGTTATTTTACTGCATTAAAAATAACTAAAACAGTATTTTTTTAAGTTATGGTTCATATCCCTTAAGTACTTGTTCCAAAGAGAAGCTAAGGGAAATGGCACCATTGTTTGTTGGAATAAATGAATCCAGATTCTATGATCCAAATTTACATTGATTTTAAATTGCCCAGTTCAAGTGCTGAGTGAAGACAGGAAAAATCTGAGTTTAAATGTGTCCTCTACCCTGAATCTCATGTTTTCAGTCTAACTCTGCATTAAGGTTTTATCACCTTGAAGTTATATACAATGCAGCTTGAGATCTTCAGGGAAAGATTAAGATATAACAGGGTATATCCTAAAGTACAATACTGGAAAGTTTTAGTAATAATGGGCAGAGGGGTATTGTTTTATGTGCATGTTTCAAAATATCCAGCTTTGGCTTTCTCCTGTCTTATACAGTCAAGCAACTGAAAAAGGATTTTTTTGTTTTTTTCTGATATCTGGAATTCACAGCATGTCTTGCTGCTCAATTGTCTTCTCTCATCCTCCCTTACTTTCACCGAAAATGCATATTACATCAAAGTGACAGACACCATCGCAGAGCAATGTCGATCAACAGTGAATATTTCCATCAGGAAGTTTAGAAAGTAGGGAACCCATTTAAAGCAACTTTAGGCTAGGCTCTTGCAAACAGAATAAAAGAGAGTTCCAAGCCAGAAATGAATTTATTTGCTACTTGCCTCAGTAGTGACAGAGCTGGGTATTTCTAAAAGGAAGCAGTACATTCCTAAAATGGAGAGATAACAGGTAAGTGAAGCTAACTTAATCTTATGCTCTCCATTTTAGGAATGTGCTTGCTTGCTTGCTTGCTTGCTTGCTTGCTTGCTTGCTTGCTTGTTTGTTTATCAAATTTGTAAAGCTGCCCAACTCCATACAATGTGGTGTTGTTGTCCAAATAGGTTGGAGAAGGCTGGAATGCAGGGCAGAATACATCTAGCATTGTCAGTTTACTCTATAAACCTACTCTAATTCTATGTTCCCTTGATTTGAAGACCCAACTCTCATTCGGGACTGGTAGATACTGTAGATACAATTGGGTTCTCCAACTGGCTTAATGTGGTTACTGAATTAAGAAAGGTAAGATGGTTGGGGTCTTGATTGGAAAGCGGGGGGGACCTGGTCAAGTGACACCCATTGCAAACTTTGTGGATATAGATGTACCCCTGGTATTTCCCCAACAGAGGAAATTGGGACAGAATTATCTTAAACACCCTTGTCCCTCTGAAGCAGAACTGAAATGGGCTTCTTAGCTCTGCATGCCTGAGCCTGGTGTTGCTATTCTCTACCTAATCTTATTCATTTTTTTCTAGTGGGACAATTTTTTTATAGCAAAGTCTGTGCTGAGGCTCCACCCACCCACCCTCCACTCAGGGTCGAAATGTAACTTAGTTGAACCCAACTCCTATAGACATGAAATCAGTCGATGTCCCAGCACTAACAAGCAAGATTGATTGCAGCAGACACGAAGTTCATATGACTTAACTGAGATCCAACCCAATGCCTGGATCACACCTTTTCTAAGCCATAATATGATGTGTTAAGTTTTGGCTTAGAGAGTTGTGTCAACCCACCCATTTTAGTTTATAAATATGTGACATAAATGTAATGTATGAGCCCAGCCAGTTGTGGCTTATTCAAACTATGGTTTAGGAACTTGGCTTTGTATATGTATCAGATCAGTGTCTGAAGTATCAGCACTAACAAGCAAGATTAAAGCACCTTGAAGGCTAATGCATCATTTGAAAATAAATAATCTGTATCTAAAAGTATTTTTATACTAATGTTATGTCTCATTTATTTTTAAGGCTTTATAAGCTACCAGTTCGTTTTAGATAATGGCAAGAACAATGTTTCATGCATATATAATTTCTGAAAAAGAAAATAAAAATTAACGTTTTTTAAATTCCTTTCCAAGAAAGAAAAGTATAAGGAGAGCACG
Source organism: Candoia aspera (assembly GCF_035149785.1). Classification (NCBI taxonomy): domain Eukaryota; kingdom Metazoa; phylum Chordata; class Lepidosauria; order Squamata; family Candoiidae; genus Candoia; species Candoia aspera. Next base: position 19,133,432 of record NC_086163.1, on the reverse strand, counting down.
AAGGAGTTGAAAAGATCTCCAATGCTGTTAATAAGACCCATCAGAAGCCTAATGCTTTCCAGATCAAAATTTGCAATTATTTAGCAGGTTTAAATAAGTTACACCCCTTACCAACGATACACCATTTTTCACTATAGCATTAACAGAAAATGATTTATAAGTTGCCAGCAAATGAGTGCTACTGCCAAGACCATGTCATTTCATGCAGGCAAAGGACTACTTGCAGACTAGTTCATCAATGAAATCAACTCTTTCCTAATTCAACTTTTTAAAATGACCCATTAGTTGATTAACAGTCCAATTCTATTGAATCTCATATGGGGTGATTGACCTTTGATAGCCAGGATCCTCACCCTTTAAACATACTTGTTATGGTTACTGAAGATCCCAAGAACAAGGTCATATTATAAGTACATCCCCTGAGGGGGAAGGACAAGATTTTTCTAGAGTTTTTCTTTGTTTCTTTCTTTTTTGTTGCTTATTTTGTTTTGGCCCTGCTAGATATTCCTATGTTATTTTTGTTTGTTTTCATTTTGATTGTACTAACTCTAGCCCATATTATGCAATTTATCTCTAAATATTATCAGCTTGACTCTGGATAGGCAAATTCTGAAGGTTTCAGGAGTGTATCAGCACTTGCAGATGGGACATACTTCCTGAGCTTGAGTAGGCATTACTTTTTTTTACCATGCAATACATAAAGTTGCTTTATACTGAAGGGGGGGCGGAGGGAGAGGAGAGAGATTCCATTTTTGCTTCATGGTAAAAATACAGGATGCAACACCCCCTAATGCAAACTGAAATATTGGCTTTGAAAGGCTGTGTGTCCCTTCTCCAATGAGGTATGATTCCAATTATAGCAACTTGCTAAGATATTGGGAAAATCCCAAATCGAATCCAGAGGAGCACATGATGGAAGTGTTTCCGGTAATAATGATGGAGATGATGACAGTTGACAGATGACAGATAGATAGCCATTAAAAAGATGACATGGTACACCTAGTGCTGTATCTTTGAGATAAGTGAATAACTATTTTCCCCATGGGGTTTTTTTCTCTCTCATTCAGAGAGAAAACCATTGTGCCAGACACACGTCTGATATGCTGTGTTTCTATGGGCAGGGATTGTTTCATTTTATTTCCTATCTGCCATGAGAGGTGTCCAGCTTAAGGTGCTACTAGCTTTCTCCTATTGTTTCCAATCTTCTCCCTGAGAACCATTTGAAAAAATGCAGATTTATAGTTATGGTAGGGTCAGTCCTACCACGTAAAAGGAGATGATAATGAGTGACTTTGACAGCGAAGGGCATCCTTGTTTGTCTCTGCATAAGGTTTATGTGCATCCAATTCGATTCTGGTATGTTATTACTCTAGGTAATGAAATCTTGAAAATAACCCTTCTGTCTAATAATGAGTTGTAGCTTTGGGGGTCTTGAACTGTAAGTGATCTCAAATTCCCATTAATAGCTCAACGAATCATCTACTCTAAGGCAGAGGTTTTGCAGCCTGAAGAGCATACAGTTTCCTCCCCACCACCACCACCATGGAAATATGAGGACATCCACAAAAGGGCAGGGCTGACATGTGCAGCCCTCCCACATGCTCTGCTGTTGGGGGAGAAAGTCACATTCCATGCATTCACACCTTCCATGCATTTTGAAAGCAAAAATGGAGCAGTTAACCCAGCCTGTCATGCGCTGCCTACCTCTGAATAACGTTCAGACACTGGGTTGCAAAGCAGGCTCTGGTTTATTTCAGGATAGGTACAACGTTGTTAGAAAAAGCTGAGAGTGACAGGAGCGCGCCGGTGCGGGGTTTAAATACCCCGCGCCGGTCAGCGCCCCCTCGCTCTCGGTCACGTCACCCCCCTTTGTCCCATGCGTTGCCCTGCCATTGGTTGAGGGTTTCTAGGATCGCCCATCCTCAGGTTTTCATTCTTCTGCTGATTGCTTTCAGCTGGGCGATCCCCGTGGTATTGCTGCTGATGGCTTGGGTGGCTCCGTGATCCGTTTATCTATTGTTTGTTAGCCGTTAGTCGTTGTGGGTTGATGGCTACTTAACTTGTACCCCTTCACCTATTTCCTTGTCATTGTCATGAGTGCCATTGCGCTGATTACTTTAGCTCAACGGCACTCATGACATACTGCCCCCTTTCCGAATAGTGTTCTCCCCCGGGTTTCTGGGTTTCCCCCATGGAGCTGTCAAAACGCCATTTTTTTTTTTTTTTTTTTTTTTTTTTTTTTTCAAAGTTCCCGCCGGAGTAGTTGTCGCCCCTCCCTTTGCTCCTCCCTCTACCACGTGCCTTCCCAGGGTGTGTCCATGGTGCGCATGCTCGGGTTCTGACCTGGCGTGCGCATGCTCCAACCACACCCTGTTTGTTTGGCTCAGTTCGGCGAGGCGAGAGGCGTGGCTGGTCGGGTGCTGCTCAGCTCCAGGTAGGGCCCTTTTTTGCTTATTTGGAGTGCGTCGCCTTTGTTGTGTCTCCTGGGCGTTGCCCCCAGGTTGCCCTGTTGACTTGCTTGCCACTCCCCCGCGGCCAGGGGGCGGGGGGAGGGTGCTGGCGATCGTTTGTCACCACCCCGTGGGCCCGGGGCGGGGGGAGTGAGTCCCGGGGGGGGGAAGGTCCACCCAAGTCGCGGGCTTGGGGGGGGCCCCTTCCCTTGGGGCACGGGAGGCGGGGGGAGGCCTGCGGGGGGGGGGGTTGGTTTTGCTGACCTTGATTGCGGTTTGTCGGGGTATGCCCGGTGGAATGCTCTGGTCAGGTCAGGCGCTTTAACGTTGTGCGCCGCCACCCATTCCGGGTGGGGGAAGTGTTTCCACCTGACCAGATAGTGTAGGGTTCCTCGTTGCTTGCGTGAGTCGAGGATGTCCCTTATCTCGAAGTGGTGTTGCCCGTCGATCATAAGCGGTGCGGGCTGAGGCGTGCTTGGGTGCCATCGGGAGGTGGTTGCCGGTTTTAGGAGGCTGGTGTGGAACACCGGGTGGAGCCTCCGGAGGTTGTGTGGCAGGTCCAGGCGTATTGCTACCGGGTTCACTATTTGCGTGACTCGGAACGGCCCGATGTACTTAGGCCCCAGTTTTTTCGAGGGTTGGGTTGACTTTAGGAACTTGGTGGAGAGGTAGGCCATGTCCCCCGCCTGGAACGTCGGTTGTTGGCGCCGGTGCTTGTCGGCCTGCTCTTTGTAAGCAGCCTGTGCCTCCTTCAGCGCCGCCGTGATTACTGGCCATGCTTCCGCGATCTTCCGTCCCCAGTCGCTGGCGTCCACCTGGGGTTCCGGGGGTTGAGGTAGCTCCGGTATGGGGACGAAGTCGCGCCCCGAGACTACTTCGAACGGGGTTTTTCCCGTGCTCGTGTGGACGGCGTTGTTGTATGCGACTTCGGCGAACGGGAGCAGTTCAGCCCAGTCGTCCTGGTGGTAGTTCGTATAGGATCGTATAAATTGCTCTAAGGTGGCATTAAGAACCTCAGTGGCTCCGTCCGTCTGCGGATGCCAAGCCGTAGACAGGGCCTGTTGGGTCCCCGTCAGCTTCAAGAAGGCCCGCCAGAATTTGGAGGTGAACTGTGTGCCCCTGTCGGTCACCACACGTGCGGGACATCCGTGTAGCCTGTACACGTGGATGAGGAAGAGTTTGGCTAGTTGTTGTGAGGATGGGACTGACGTGCAGGGGATGAAGTGGGCCTGCTTTGAGAAGTAGTCCTTCACCACCCAAATGGCCGTTTTCTTCTGGCTGGGTGGGAGGTCCACTATAAAATCCATAGAGATTTCCTCCCATGGGCGGGAGGGTTCTGCCACCCGTTGCAATAGCCCCGCGGGTTTGCCTGGTGCCCGTTTGGCCCGAGCGCACGTTGGGCAGGACGCCACGTAGGTTTTTACGTCTCGCCTGAGCGCGGGCCACCAGAATTGCCGCCGTGTTAGGTGTAGGGTCTTGAGGAACCCAAAGTGTCCCGCTTGCTTGGCGTCGTGTGACCTATGCAAGATCGCCTGGCGTTGCGAGTCCGGGACGTAGATTCTGCCTTCCCCCCATGCTAGGTCTTGCGCCATCGTTACCTTGTCGGGGTTTGCCAGGAACCAGGGGTCGGTTTTGAGGGCGGCGGCGAGGTCCGTGCGCATTCCCCCTGGTAGTTGCGGTTGCCTTCTTTCCGTCGCCGGTTGTCCCGCCGTCGGCTGCGCCGTAGCGTCGAGCTGCCTCCGTGCGCCGCTTCGGGTGGTCACGGCCATCCCCAGTTGCGAGGCGGATAGGACCGTCCCAATGGTGTCTGGGGCGGGCTCTTCGTCTTGGGGCAGCCGGGAGAGGGCGTCGGCCAGGAAGTTCTTCTTGCCCGGCATGAACTTCAACTGGAAATCAAAGCGGCTGAAGAATTGTGCCCATCGGACCTGTTTTGGGCTAAGGCGTCTAGGCGTTCGTAGGGCCTCGAGGTTCCGGTGGTCCGTCCAGACCTCGAATGGTTGGGTGGCTCCCTCGAGTAGGTGACGCCATGTTTCTAGTGCCGATTTCACCGCAAAGGCTTCTTTCTCCCAGACGTGCCATCGCCTCTCTGTCTCGGAGAACTTCCTTGACAGGTAGGCGCATGGTTTCAGGAGCCCCGTGGAGTCTTTTTGTAGGAGGATGGCTCCCAGGGAGAAGTCTGAGGCGTCGGCTTGGACCACGAACGGCCGTTCTGGGTCCGGGTGCGCGAGGATTGGCTCCGTCGTGAACAGCGCTTTCAGCTTGTCGAATGCGGTCTGGCACGCGGGAGTCCAATTCAGCACTGTGCCTGGGTTCTTGGCGCGTCTGGTGTCCCCCACCCCTTTGGTTTTGAGGAGGTCCGTTAAGGGTAGGGCTATCTCAGCGAACCCCCGGGCGAAGGACCTGTAGAAATTCGCGAATCCCAGGAAGCTCTGTAGTTGCCGTCTGTTGCGGGGCCGCTCCCAGTTTAGTACCGCTTCGACTTTTGCGGGGTCCATCTCGATGCCGTCCCCGGAGATTCGATACCCCAAATAGTCTAGGCGGTCTTTGTGAAACTCGCACTTTGTGGGCTTTGCATAGAGCTGCGCCCTTCTGAGCTTGTCGAGGACTTGCCTGACTAAGGTTACGTGTTCCTCGTATGTTTTTGTGTAAATAAGGACGTCGTCGATGTAGACCAGGACCCCTTTAAACAGATGTTCATGCAGTACCTCATTGATGAGCTGCATGAACACCCCAGGGGCCCCCGCGAGTCCGAAGGGCAGTACCTTGTACTGGAAAGCGCCTAGGGGGCAGTTGAACGCCGTCTTCCATTCGTCCCCCTCCCTGATTCGGATGCGATAGTACGCCTCGCGCAGGTCCAATTTGGAAAAGACTTTGCCCGTGGACAGGTGGGCGAGCATGTCCTTCACCAGGGGTAAGGGGTATTTGTTGGACAGGGAAGCCGCGTTTAGGCCCCGGTAGTCGGTACAGAGCCGTAGGGTCCCGTCTTTCTTCTCCCGGAATAGGACGGGGGCTCCGACCGGTGAGCATGCTGGCTCTATAAATCCCCTGTCTAGGTTTTTATCGATGAACTCCCGGAGGGTTGCCATCTCCTTCGGGGTCATCGAATAGATCTTTGGTCTAGGTAGGGGGACGTCGGGCAGTAGGTCGATTCGGCAATCCGTCTTGCGGTGGGGGGGTAGTTGGTCTGCCTCTGCTTCTCCGAAGACCTCGGAGAAGTCGGCGTATTGTTCCGGTAGGTCTGCAGTGGTAGCGGCGTTGTCTTGTGTGGTCGCCTCCGCTCGTCCTACCGTGGGGTTGCTTTTGCCAGCTGGTACTGGTGCTCGATACTCGCCGTCGCCGAATGTGAAGGTGCGGGTCGCCCAGTTGATCCGCGGGTTGTTTTTCGCGAGCCATGGCATCCCCAGGACTGCAATGGGCCGTCCGATGGGCGTGACTACGAACGATGTGCGCTCGGTGTGAGTGCCCATTTGCAGGGTGACCGGCTCGGTTTGTAGCGTGGCTGGTTTCCCCCCCGCTGTGGAGCCGTCCAGCTGGTGGAATGCCAGCGGCGTGGGGAGGGGGAAGCAGCGGAGTTCGAGTTTGGCGACTAGGTCGGGGTGGATAAGGTTTTTTGAGCACCCCGAGTCCACTAGTGCCGCGGCCGTGGTGGCTCCGTTGCCGGCAGAGAGTTGAATTGCTGCCAATATTACGGAGCTTTTGTCGTTTCGTTGAGGTGGTTCGCGTTGCTGTCCCGCCGCCTGCCTCGCCACGCGTTTCAGGGCAAGCGGGGAGCATTTCCCGCCGGCTGGTCGGGGTCGGTATTGTCCTCTTCTCCCCAGTAAGCGTCCCAGCCCTCTTCCGGTGTCGCTGTGGCCACGGTCATTCGGCGGTGAGGGGGCGGCCCCGGGTTGGGTGGTTTGGGGCTAATTTTCGGGGCGGGCTTGGGCGCGCTGGTCGGCGGTCGGTTGGCGAAGCAGTCCGCCGTCTTGTGCCCTAATTTGCCACACCTCCCGCAGGGCTCCCGGTTGAACTTCTTTTTAGGGTATATGGGGCCGGCCATCCCCCCGTGTGGTGCGGGTACCTTTTTCCCGACGTAGTTTGTGTCTTCCGTGGTTGTCATAAGGAAGGTGCGGTGCGCGTGTTCGGCTTTCCCCGCGAGGTGGATCCACCCGTGTAACGTTTCTGGGTCGTCGCGGTAGAGGGCCCATTGGAGAACGTCGCGGTTGAGCCCCTTTTTGAAGATTTCCAGCAGGGTGGTCTCAGACCAGTCGCAGACCTTTCCCGCGAGGGCTTTGAACTCCAGGGCGTAGTCAGGGACCGTGCGTGCGCCCTGTTTAAGTCTCTGGAGTGCGCTTTTCGCCCGTACTTTGGCTAGGGGGTCTTCGAAATAGTTTTTCATCTCGTTGATGAAAGCAGGGAAGGTGGCGAGGGCGGGGGAGCTGGACTCGTACAGTTGGACGTACCAGTCCGCCGCCCTGTCTTGGAGTTTGATTGCCACGGCGCCGATCTTGTCGGCCTCGGAGTCATAGGAGTGTCCGTGCCTCCCCATGAACTCCCTAGCGTTGGTGACGAAAAACGAGAGTTTTGAGGGGGTCCCATCGAAGAAGATGGGGAAGTCCTTTGGGGCCCGGGCGTTTTGCGCGGCCCCGCCTCTCGCTTCCCGGGATGTGGTGTCGGCCGCCTGTGCCGTCTGCTGGTTTTCCGCTGGCTCGTGTGGGTTCGGTGCTTCGCTCGGGGTGTGGGCTTGTGCGGGGACGTCATTGGGTGGCGCGGGGGGCATAAGCGCCTGGAGCATGGTCCGGAGTTCCGTCAGCTGAGCCCGCATGGCCGCGAGTTCAGCTCGTGCCTCCTCGTCCACAGCCCGCACCGCCGCTGGGGCCGGTTCCGTTGGCGCGTCCTCGGGGGGGGGGGGTTCATCGTCCCTCCGCCGCGGGTCCGCTTCCTCCTCCGTCTGATGGGTGTCTCCGTCGTCCTCCTCCGTGTCGAGCACCGTGGGGCTGTCGCTCCACGCCCGTTGCTGGGGTGCGATGTGGGGCGCGGGGTCCTCCGCTGGTTTCGGAAGTCGTGCTGCTCCCTCCCGCGGTCGGGTTGCCTCCGTCGCCATCTCCCCTTGGGGTTGGAGCTGAGGCTCGGGTCGGGTGGGGCGGGCGTCCATGGCTCCGGGAGTCCGCGGTGCCTCTGGCCTCGGTCGGTCCTCCTCTGTCTCTTGCCGCGCGGCTCGCCCTCCTTGCCCGCGCCGTTCCGGCCTCATCTTGCTGGTCTTCTCGCCGTCTACTCCTCCCGCGGCTCGTTGTCGTCCGGTGGGGCTCGGCGAGGCTGAGTTTATGACTCTCAGCTTTATGTCATGCGCTGCCTACCTCTGAATAACGTTCAGACACTGGGTTGCAAAGCAGGCTCTGGTTTATTTCAGGATAGGTACAACGTTGTTAGAAAAAGCTGAGAGTGACAGGAGCGCGCCGGTGCGGGGTTTAAATACCCCGCGCCGGTCAGCGCCCCCTCGCTCTCGGTCACGTCACCCCCCTTTGTCCCATGCGTTGCCCTGCCATTGGTTGAGGGTTTCTAGGATCGCCCATCCTCAGGTTTTCATTCTTCTGCTGATTGCTTTCAGCTGGGCGATCCCCGTGGTATTGCTGCTGATGGCTTGGGTGGCTCCGTGATCCGTTTATCTATTGTTTGTTAGCCGTTAGTCGTTGTGGGTTGATGGCTACTTAACTTGTACCCCTTCACCTATTTCCTTGTCATTGTCATGAGTGCCATTGCGCTGATTACTTTAGCTCAACGGCACTCATGACACAGCCTGTGCCTGAATATTTATCCCCACTCCATTGGCTTGCTATCTTAAAATAACTTTTTCAAGTCTCATTGAGTACCATTTGAGCTGGATAGCTATTGAGCAGAAGATAGGAGCAATGGGGAAATGGGTTCCTGCCTGAAAAAGAAACTTTTTTCATGCAGGACTCCCACCCCAGAAGGCCTTAAAGACTAGAGTAGAAGAAGATCCTTGTGGCCATAGGACATGTTTGTCTTGCTGCCCAGTTTTGCCATTTGGTTATTGCTATTGTTATATGCTTTTGTACATCTGTTGTTTGTTTTGATGCTGTGAGCTGCCAGAGTTGGTTAGAGGTAGGCAGTGTCCAACTTGAATGGAATAAATGAAGTAAATAAGTAGAATCAGTGCAGAACTCAGGTGCCTTCTTGGTGTCCAACAATGTCCAGAGTGCAGTTCTGCAGGTAGCAGTGGAGTTACAGGTCCTTGCCAACTTGTGCTACATTCAGTGGGGTAAAAAAGAAAGAGAAACCCAAGTCTGATCTGCAGCAGACAGTAAAATGAGGTGGATGGGATTCTGCAGCTGTGGGGAAAATTGGGTTCAAAGCTAGTGGCAGCATCTAGCCAACCTTGACTGATCTTGAGAAACCTAAGAGGGTCAGGTCTCTTTCTACTTGGATGGTAGATCAAGTAGGAAATCCCAGGTCTCTAGGCTGGATTGGGGGGTGGGGGCATTATTTATTTATTTATTCATCATATTTATATAGCCACCCATCTCACAATCAAGTGACTCTGGGCGGCGTACAGTAGCCCAAGAAGAAGGCAGTGGACAACCCCTTCTGCATGGTGAGCAAAAAGTGGATGTTCATGCATTCCCCAGGAGTAGAGCTCAACTGAATAGAGACAATTTTAGGGTGGACTGCAGCATTGGGTTGGAAGAGGGACCAGAGCTATGTCTTGAATGCACCTTTCTTTAAAAATAAACAGTAGGAAACCAGAGTGGTTGGGGTTTTGTTTAAAGCAAGCCTCTCAGAGTAGAATTCTATCACCTCTATATTCCACCATTCTTTTCCATTGACTCTACCATCCCCAATCAACCAGAATGGAGGCAGGGCCATAGTAGCTACGAGAGGATCAGCTTTCCTCTTCTGCTTTTCCCTCCTCCCAGACTGGAATCTGATCCATTAATCTTTCCTACAGAACGAGAGAATGTAGTGGGAGAAGTCGCTATAGGTGCTGCCAAATTAGATATCTCCACCACCTCCCCAAAGAAATGAGGGAGAAAAACAAGATTGTGAACAAAACCATCAAAGAATAAAACATGAACAAATTACATTGGGAAGGACAGCTTGAAACAGAATGCAGTCAGAGCTGATGTCCTTTGATCTGTGGCCTCGCCTGCTGCAAGATTGGGAAGATCTTCTACCTTCTCCCACTTGCTCCTTCTTACAGTACATTGCCCATTTACTCCTATTTCCTTCTTGATCTGCTTCTGCATGCCATCCAGACAGAAAGTGAGGGATAGGAAGCAAATTGTGCCCTGGTTGCTTGTTGGCATTTTTCTGGAGGAGGTCCAAGTGGGATTCCACCTCCCATTAGCTCCAGAAGAGATGGTATTGGTCATGGATTGCTAACCTCTGAAGTTTCCAACCAAGTCCAGTTATCTGGAAAGTAATCAATTTTACCCATGAGCATCAATTAAAAATAAATAAATAAATGGGAGAGATTCAGGCTGAATTCATTCTAATCCAGTATCTTTATTTGGAAGTAAAGGCAGCAGGAAGCAAGAACTGTGACATTTAACTTCTAAGGGAACATGTATGGGCTGACTTGATAATACATCTCATTAGCTGAAATCAATACATCTCATTTTGGTGAATTTCAGGATATAATCCAGGTACATTCTACCATCCTGAAGTCCTACTCCTGAGTAAAGCAAAAGGCCCTATCACTTTGCAGTCCTCCTGCTTCACTCAGGGGTAATTGGGCCTCAAGTTACAATTCAGGCCCTGATCTGCTGCTAATTACAAATATGGACTGGAATGGCAACAGGGGTTTCCCTTTCATGTGGTCAGCTCAACTAGAGGAGAATCATCAACCTGAGAACAATGTCATAAATTGCTCTGAAGGCTTTTTCTCAAAGCTGTTTCTTGGCTCTCAGAGAGTGGCATTAAGCTTCTATCTATCTATCTACCTATCTATCTATCTATCTATCTATCTATCTATCTACCTATCTATCTATCTATCTATCTATCTATCTATCTATCTATCATCTATCCTACTTTCATTTTGGGTGAATGATACAGTCTATGAAAGCCAAGATATACATTCCAACTGGAGTTTTATTTCTAGCCTTGTGAGTGCAGGAAAAAATATAAAGAGGTTGCTGTCACATAGAAGACTATCTCTACTATCTTATGGACTACAATTCCCAGAATCCCAAGGCAATGCTGGAATTCCCAGCCAAAGAATACAAATTACAACATGCCTACTATTATAGAATGGGTTGGAAAGGGCAAACATTCAGGAAATGTTAAATGTATTGATTTTATTCCTTTACAAGGTTTTTTATATAAAGTTTCAATATTACATGTTCTTAATTCCAATAGGGTTTCTATTTATTGAATCATGGCCTTTGATTAAAGACATGGATTTCAATTAATCTACTTACAGCTAAGTCTGAAATGTAAGGCCCCGTTGCTTTATGATGCCAGAGATACTTTCTTGTCCAGACTATTAAACACACACACGGTCAATATGTTATACTTCTATTATTTTTCTGAAATCTATTTTCTATCTCAAATAGTTGAGAATGAGTGGGCAAATAGATAAATTAAGGGCAGACTTTTAAGCCTACTTGCTGGGGAATAAGAAACCCTGAATATATGACTTCCTTCAAAGTAAATATGCTTTATCCTATACCGTGTTTCATTCATCACAGATTTTAAACACGATTTCAAACAGTTTTTAAAATAATGTATTTACCTGGAAATACTTAAAACAAATTTCACTGTAGCACTGAAAGTCTTGTAATAAACAATACATGCCATACTTGGACAATGTGTTTTTTAAGATCTCCTTCTGTCTCTCTCCCACCCATTAGCAAGTAATTTTTCTCCTTTGTTTAGTCAAGAGAAATTCACCTTTATTAAATATTCTGAGTTAACTCTCCTAGCCTGTAAACTAAAGGATAGAATTTCATAGACAAATGTATTGATCCATTGGCTAAAAGCTGGATGATCAATTGACAATAAAACTTTTTAATCAGTGAATGGGCCTGTTGAGTTAGAATATCAGTTTCTACCTGATCAATATTACAAAGTAATAATCTTGCTGCTCAAATTAATAAACAGTGGGGAAAAGACAGAAGAGAATAAGAACTGTACCAATCACAAACTGCACATACTTTCTGCAACCTGTAGAAAATTGGGCTGCATTGAACTTAGGCATGGGGAACATTTGATGCTCCAGATGTTGATGAATTACAGTTTCCAGTGGCTGGCAATAGTGAGGAATGCTGGGAGATGTAGTTCAGCTACATCTGAAGGCTCATGAGATCCCTCTCATTGTTTCAAATGCTGATGGACTTGAATGTTGAATACAGAGATTTAAGCCAGTCTCACTGTGTTAGTACAAAACCTTGTAAATACAAGGACTGCATTTATAAAATATGCCAAGCTTGGTGAGGTTTTGAACCTTTTAGAGTCATTGCAATACGAGATGAGCAGTAAAGAAATATGGTAAATAAATAAATAATGCCTTTATTAAGTTTTGTTTTATTTCGTTTGGGGGGTGGCTTAGTGTATTGCACAATCCTGACTGTTTTGATTACTTTGTAATTCAGTGCATTGTGTGGAATCTGAAAATAGGTTAGTTCAATAACCATGTTAACTGAACTACTTAACTGAACTACTGTGCATGGAAGTTGGATAAGATTGAAAGTAATTCAATCTTCTTAATTTATAGGAGACCGTTGCAGATCTCTGTCTCCCAAAGTAAAATGGCTAGGAAAAACATTGCCATGGATTTCCTTCTCTCCCATAATTGTCAAGGCATCACGCTAGAAACCGGGAGACCATGAGTTCTAGTCCCACCTTAGGCACGAAGCTAGCTGGGTGACCTTGGGCCAGTCCCTCTCTCAGCCCTGGGAAACAGGCAAGGGCCAACCACTTCCAAAAAACCTTGCCAAGAAAACTTCAGGGACTAGTCCGGGCAGTTGCTGACTCAAAGGCCATCCTGATCCACAATGTTTTCCATCTGTACAATAGAAGTATTAAGTGGCTGAATTTCCTTCTTCAGCTCTTCTGAATTATGTCCAAATCTCTAGTAGGTTATGTGTAGGCTGGTATATATCCCAAATGTGCAACTTGTAACTGAACCTTGAGCAGACTGTATATGTGCAGAATGGGGAGACCTTGGCAGCGGAATCAAAAAAGAAAGAAAAAAAGGCAAAATTAATTTTGCAAACCCTGACAACCCCCACCTCTGCTTTATGTTGCAGCCTTCCTGGCTCAAATTAAGATGCATTTTCTCTCAGGTTCTGTTTCCAACAGCAGCTGGCCAGTTGCCTCCAGGAACCTTTCAACCAGGGCAGTGAATGCCACAACCTCTGGCAGTCAAAGAATTGGAAGACCACAAGCAGAGAAATCAAAGCAGGCCTCCAGCTCTAGTTTGCAGTCCTTGTGGAAATCTAGCCCATCAAGAGATGTGATAAAATATCTTCTAATAGAAGAGAATATATGCAGCTAAGGATTGAACTGTGGAGTCCCTGGTGCTCTCTGAGCGTGGCTGAAGGCTTGCAGACATTTCATTACCTGACTAGGTAGCAACCTAGTTGGATAATGAAATGTCTGCAAGCCAACAGCCATGCTCAGAGAGCACCAAGGACTCCACAGAAAAGTCTCCAGCCACAAGGAAGGCTTTGGATCAAACTGTTCATCAGGCAAAAGGAAAACAGGAAGGGAACTTCTATCTAAACCATAGCAATGTATTGCTCTGGAAATTATCTATTGACTTGTGTGGTTAGATGTATCAGCAATCATTGTTTTCAAAGGTACCGTGACACATCAACACTTGGGACTGGGGGAGGGGAGAAATGAGTTGCTGCAAATAGGAAAGGAGGGGACATAATTCCAAAAGGGGTGTGTGTGTGTTGACGAGCTCCCCTCCTCCAAAAAACACAAAACCCCAAATCATATATTTATTTAAAATGTGGTGATCAGGTTAGCTGATCCAAAAGTCTTTTTAAAACATGCAGAACTAGCAGCATGGTCCTTTTGCTGAGTCAAAAGCCATAATCCAATACACACTTAGATGGGAGGGAACCCCCCCCCCAAATGCTGAATTCAGTGGAAATGACTTCCGACAAGCAATTCAGGGATCTAAACCAGGCAGGATCATTTGCAGTGGATTGCAGTGTTAAACCCTGCAGAGAATGGATCCATCAGAGATGGTTGGAAGTCTGTGGCTCATACTTATGGCTACTATTTTCCAGAATCACATTAATGGATGCAGTCAACCTGCCACCTGCAAGTTAACCATACAAAGGTCCAGCCCTAAAGGTTTCACAGCCCCCACGTAGGGACTTTTAACTCATTCCGTTGTAAGGGCATCAGCTTCCATTTGTCTTCTTGATCTAATGGGTGCATAAAGAAACATGAGGATCCAAGCGTCTTATATTGCAAGATGCGTCTTTTTAAAAGCATCTTGCAATATAACCTTCTTAGGTGTTTCTCCTTCTCCTCCTAATGTTACTTGTCCTCCCCACCCCTTATTTCAAATTCTCAGAATGAGCAGGATCCTCGAGAAGTAACAGTGCCCTACCACTTCAAAGCCATTCATGATGGAATTACAATAAAATGGCAAAAAGGTTAAATTAAATTAAAAGATACCTAGGAGAGTTTGGTCAGTGGGGGCTTCATTCTTGATTTTCACTGACAGGTGGAGAAGTGTGTCTGTAGCGTTTTAGATCATCCGTTGTCAAGATAGGATCTAGAATCCCGGAGTTATAAAAATATCCACTAAGACTGGGAAAAGGGAGAATATGGAAGCTAAGAATTGAGGGACATTTCTACTCTTCTTGCTTATACTACGCCAGCCTTGTCACTTCTTTTTGGACTCTCTCCTCTTCATTTGTTTCCTCCCCCCCCCCATTGTTTTTACTATCTCCCCTCTCCTTCTGGCATGGCCGTGATTCAGTTCTCAGGCTAAAAGCAGAATATGGATCAATTCTTAGTTGTCAGTAAGAATGGCCATGCAATCGTTGTGCACGGAGTCTTTGGAAATAAATCAAAAAAGTGGTGGGGGGTGATAAGGGGGGCAAAAGGAGAATGACCCACTTAAAATACAGTGGAGGTGGCTTCCTGGCCTCCCCACCCCCACCCCTGTTTTGACCAGAGGGATGGATTGAAATGAATTGCTTGATCACAGATAATTTGGAAGGGGGGAGGGGGAGAGCCTTTAGTGATGAGGGAGGGGTGGAAAGGACAGTCAGAGCCTAGTGTAGAAATTGGAGGTTGCTGCTTGGGAAGGACGGAAGATCAAACCTATTTCTGTGATTCTTTGGGAAGTTCTGTAATTAATATCTAAGACACAGAAGAATGGCCAAAGTCAGTCAGTTTGGTGGGGTTTTTGATGGAGAAAGTCAGAATCAGTGATTAATGCTTTTTTTAAAAAAAAAAAAAAGAGGGGGATTTGGAAAAAGAACCAAAAAAGCTAGAAAAAGTGATATGGCATCTTTGCATCTTAATTTGGAGATCATCAGGCCAAGTCAGGGAACAGGCATTTTCAACCTTACAATAACTGAGTGAGAAGTGGGCTTTTTAAAAATGATTATCTATAAAAATTGGGATGTTATATATTCTCTGTCTTCCTCACTGTCTCTCCCAACATCCTCCAAGTACTATGCAAAAAGAAATATGTGGGGGAAAAAATGGCACAGGGTGACCGTGCTTCTGATTTTTGCCCAACCACCACCCCTTTAAAATTACTTCAGAAATTGGGGTGGGGGGAGGTTTTGTTCCTCAAATTTTTAATAATTTCTGTTCTTTGCTGAAACGGCCGGTCGACCTGACAATCTATTGTTTTTATGCAGGCAAAAAGGCTTTGCTGTAAATTTTCTGCTGCGTGTGTAAAAAGTTACGCACACACATGAGCGTGTGCGAGCGTGGGAAAGTTCAGCCAACACGTCCAGGTAAAAAATATATGTATAAATATACATACATATACACTGTGTGTGTTTATATAATGTGGATGTTGGTGCACGAGATGTGAAACTTCCCCTCCCCGCCAAAAAATTCCAGAGAAATCGGAAGACATTATCCAGGGAATGTGAACTGACTGCTGCCCCACAGTCTATAGCGAGCGTGGAATTTTATCCTGGATGAGTGAACGAATAAATGAATAAATAAACCGCCCTGCGAATATCTATTCGCCTTTTCTTTCCTGTCTGATAGCCACGGACACCTTTATTACATAAACGTGGATTTTTATTTTTATTTTTTTGGCGTGGAGGAAATAGATAGTTTGATTTTTCGAGGAAGGGAAGGGAAGTTGTTCGCTCGCAAGCGCATCTCGGCGAGGCTCATCCAGCACCGAGGCTGGATCGCCCGGCTTTGCTTCCCACGCTGGAAGTGCGAACTTGCCCCCCTCCCAGCTTTCAAGTCTTCCCTCTCCTTCCTGTACGATCCACTCCACCCCCCTTCAGCCTCCCCCCGCGGAGCGCTTGTCTCCTCACTGAGGCTTGATTTGCATTCCAGAGCAGCGCCCCCCCCTCCAGAGCCCCTTAAAAAATAGGAACCGAACATCCCCCAAGTGAGGCAGGAATCTACAGCGGGAACTAGAATGCCTCTTGCATTTTGCCACCCCGGTAGGGAAAAGGGAGGGGGTGTTGAGAGACCGGCACCGGGGGTGGGGAGTTGGGGGGGGTGACAGGGAACTGCGGAAAAGCTTCGAAGTTCTCCTCCAGGCAGTGACGTTTAATGGAAGGATTGCTAGGAACAGGGGACAATCGAGAGCGAGGAGGGGTTTTTTTCGTAGGAAAGCGGCACCCTCCCCCCCGCTTCCTTCCATCCGGGTGGAGGTGGGCAGAACAGCAGGAAATAAACAAACACACCAGAATCAAACGCTCCCGCAGTTGGCGAGGCTACTCAGAAGTAAGTCGCGCGGAATTCAAAAGGGATTTCTCCGAATCACAGAGCCGGCCTCTCCGGTTTGATTGCAAGCGCCCCGCCGTTTCCTTCGTTCCTCCCCACGCCAATGACCAAGGCGCCGCTCAACTTTTCCCAGTTGCACCCGGCGACTGTCCACCGGCGTCTGCGGAAACCTTCCCGGGTAGTTTTCGGTTTCTTTAATCGCTTAAGCTGGCGGCTTGCGATCCCCAGGCGTCGAGAGCCTGCGGAGGAGTTCAAGCGCCCAGCTTTGGGGAAGCGCGGAAGGGGCTCGAGAGCCAAGTGGGAGCGCGACCGAGGAAGAAGCGCCCGCCTGTGCCTGCCCCGCGAGCCCTGAGGTGGTGACACGCGCTTGGAAAGCGGACGAGATCCCAACTAGGGGATCTCGCGGACAAGATCCCAACTAGGAGAGTAGGAAGTGGATCGATTAATGCAGGAGCGACCTGCGCTTCTGGCGCATTAGTCCCCCGATTGTAAATCGAATACAAAACCTGCGCAAAGTTTCCGAGCAAGAAACGCTGGAAGGAGCCGAAAGGCGAACAGCCAAAGTGGCGGCGAAAAGCCCCGTCCCCGGTAGATTCATCTCTGCCGAAGGATGTCTTTAAATATTCAAAGCAAAATAATGGCATCGGGAACTCAGGTTATTATCGTCATTTTTCAACCTCTCCCCAAAAGGCGGGGTTCGTTTGTCTTTGGATCAAACTCGTTCCGTGACAAAAGACAACTGGGGGGGGGGCGCGCGGAGGAAGAGCCTGGGAGGCAAGCGGAGACCGTGGGCATGCTTGCGTGTCTGCCCTCACGTGTGTATGCTTAACTGGGCACACAAACGACCCACCCCACACATCTATTCGAAGAGTTTATTGTCTGCGCCGCCTTGGCTCAATTTGCAAAGGCCCGCAAAATTTAGATACGCGCATGTAAAACACGCCTGTGCATACACTGAGACATCAGTTGGTGGGTGCTACAAGCACACAAAAATTGGGAGAGATGCTGTGGGTTTCGCCCATTTCGCAGACGGCAGTCGTAGGTGCTTGCACACACACATTGATAATTCTATCTGCGTGAGCCAGACCTTTTGAGAGGCGAAGTTTCGCCTTTGCCCATTTCGGCTAAGTCCCGCTGGCTTTAGTTTTTGTGTGGGTATGCACACACGTACATACGTTTGTCCATCTATTTGTGTTTAATACACACAGAAACCAAAGACGAACGTTCCGGTGTGGGATTCGCCTTTGCCCATTTCGCAGAATTTCCCCGCCTTGCTCAGTGTGCAGTCAGGCACACACGTGTGGATCTCTAGAAGGTTATTTCTGCGCGATGCAAAACAAATAAAAACAACCACAATCTTGTGTGAAAATTTCGGGGTGGTTCCGCCTCTGCCCATATCGACAGAATTTCGCAAATGTTGCTCTTCTAAGAATAAAAAAGCGGGGAGAAAGCGGGCCAGAATTTCGCAGCTGGGGGTGTGAGTGTCTCTTTTGTACCGGATCATTTGAAATTGAAATGAGTCCTCGCTGATGAGTCCCTGCTTTTAACAGAAACACTGTACAAACTGACACCCCGGGGGAGCCAGCCGTTTCTATCGCCGACACTCAGAAAGAGGTAGAAAGAGAGGGATGATTGTGCGTGTGCGACTCACTTATGGACGGGCGCCGCCGACTTTGTTCAAATCTGGTTTCCGTTCCAGCGGAGACGTACGTGTGAGCGCCGCGTTCTGCGCCGCTGTGTAGGTCGTTTGTTTGCTGACCGGTTCGCACGAGACTCTCAAGATGGTTATCGGATTAACCTATTTTTGGACGTCGGCCCAATACCCTGAATCACGTATTAACCAAACGGGCTGTGTTCTCACAACCCACTCAGGCCGCACAAAAAGGAAAGTTTTCCTAACCCAGGTTAAAACTAAGCTAAGTCAGCGTATTGTGCTAATGCAGCACTCCCTTTTGAACTGACCTACTAAAGCAAACTGGGCGAACGCGGCCGTTGAGTTCACATGAGTGGAATACACACGTGAATGATATAGATCCACATTTCGGGGTGGGGGCGGGGCCTGCTATAAAGCAAGGGGGAATTGAGCGCGTGGAGGAGGTCGAGAAAAACGTTGCCCTGGTTAGCGCATTTCCGCTCTTTTTCCCCTCTAGCCAGCTTTTAACAGTCCCCACGTTTATTGCCTCTTTCTGTGCGACCCCCTCCGTCGCCGCCTACCGTCCGGACGGAGGGGGCCCCAGGTCCGCCTGCTCTACCTAGAGGCAGGTGAGGGAGGCGAACATAAAGTTTGTCCCTTTTACAAAAGCGGTTGGGAAGGGCTAAGGGCGACCGCTGTCTGCCCCGGTGCGCCAGGCCGGGCCGCCGCTCGGCTCCAGCTGGTCTATTCTTGCCCCCACCCTCGACCTTCAGCCTCCGTTTCTCTAGAAAGGGTCCGCGCATCGCTACCCGCCAAGGCAGAAGCGCCCCCGCCCGCGGCGCCCTGAGCACGCCGCGATTCGCTTTGCACCGAGCCGGGGGCACCGTATCTGGACAATCACGCGCCCCCTCCCCGCCACAGGAGAGGCGCTCCAAAAAATCACCCGGGAGTCCCATCTCCTCCGAGGGACATCTCTCCAACCCGCTGGGCAGACGTGGAGGAAGGAGGCGGCTTTGGGTTAAGCTCTTGGCGGATCGCAAAACAGGGGTCCTGGCTGTAGGTCAGAATCCCAGGCGCGCATATAACTCCACGCGCCCTGGGCCGGCTCCCTTCCTAAATGCCACCCAAATTTTAGGGGAAAAAGTGGGGTGGGGGCAGAGATGACAAATCAGCTTTCGGCAGAGTGGATCTCGATCGCCGGGGGGGAGGAGAGGGGACGGAGGTGCAAAGAATGGGAGGGGATTCTCTTCCCTCCCCCGGGCTTCTCCACCCGGAATAACATCTGACCCAGCCACGGAGGGTACGAACACGACATATGCGCAGCATTCTCCTGCCTGGCATTCCTTTGAAACGGGAGGAAAGGATTCTTCCGGGCGAAGGCAAAGCCCTGATGAGAAAGGAAAGTTGCCCGGGAAAGAAAGGCGCAAAGATGCGGAGGAAAAGTTGAAAGGAAGGAGGAAAACAGCTTCGTTCGTAGGCCAGGACGGGAAACTTTCTCGGGAAGGAAGAAATGAAGAGTAAAGAAGGGGGCATTCGCTAATGAACGAAGGAAGGAAGGAAGGAAGGAAGGAAGGAAGGAAGGAAGGAAGGAAGGAAGGAAGGAAGGAAGGAAGGAGAAAGTAAAAGAAAAAAAGGAATGTACAGTAAAAGAAAGAGTTAAGAGTGGGGGAAAAAAGGGACGAAGGAAAGACAACAGGCCCTCAATGAAAACGCGGCTGTCGCCTCTCCCTGGAGGCCCCGCCCACTCCACAGGCCCCGCCCCCCTGTCCCCAGGATTCGGCCCAGGAGACCAGCTCACTCGTTTCCGCCACCCACCTCCTCCAGCTGCCTTCTCCGGGAGACTGATTCCCCCCTCAGCCAACCGGAGCCGCCTCTGCCTGGGAGAAGCCCGCCCCTCCCCGGCTTGCTCGGGGCTAGGAAGGTAGCGAAAAAGGAAAAACAAAAACAAAAAGTTTGCAATAATTTTCCCGGGGAGACGAGACTTTGCCGGGGTGGGGGGCAGAGAAAGAGAGAGAGAGAGAAGGGGGGGGGCTTCCTATTTTCAGCACCGCTCGGGCTCCATGATGGATGGAAAGGGAGGAAGGAAGGAAGGACGGAAGGAGGGGGAGGGGAGAAAGGTGGGGGTAATTCAAAGGTCTGGGAAGCCTAACCCTGGAAATGAGGTGGGGGCGGAGGTTGCAGGCGCCCCCGGGTCTTGGCAGCCCGCAACACGAGCGCAGAGGCGTCTTTTTTAATGGGCAGCCGGCGTGCCGGGAGGCTGATGCGCGAGAAGCCTTCCCTGCAGTCGCCGATGGCCGCGAAAGCCTTGTGAAAAGCGAGAGGTGAAAAGTTTGCAAGTGACAGCGGATTCTGTATCGCCGTCATCATCACCATCATGCAAGTGTGTCTGCTGGAAGGAAAGGACAGGAAGGCAAGCGGGCGACACTTTCCTCGATCTATTTTCGCACGTTGCCTGCCCCCCACCCCAAGAAAGTCCAACCGGTCGCGAGGCCAAGTCTTGAGGTTCAGAAGTAAGTCCCACTGGATCACGGGGGCTCTCCCCCTCCCCTCCCGGGAAGCATCGAAGGACCCCTCCATCGCTCTCTCCATCTGCCCCTGATCAGGGCTTCCCTCCCTCCCTTGTGGGGGGGGGGGCATCTCCCTCTCGATGCAGTGAAGAGGGCGGGAGGAACGAGACGCGCATCCCAGCCAGATTCCGGGATCCCAATTGGGACCAAGACTGGCTTTCTAGAAAGTAAACCCCATGGCTTCAGTGGGACGCCCTTCCAAGCAAAGAGGCTGCCCCCCCCCCCGCCCGGCAGACCGGGCAGGGGCTGCAAACCGGGGTCTCGGTTCAGAGTCAAGAGGTGCGCGCGCCCCATCTACATCACAGAAAATGTATTTCGAATTCAATATTGTCGCGAAGAAGACGGAGAGCGAAGATCTGGCACTAACAACTCCAGTGGAGAGAGAAAGGAAGAAGAGCGAGGGGAACCAACTTTCTCCGCCCCCCCAAAAAAAGTTGGGTCTTTTGGAGCGCATTCCTATAGTAACAGGCCCCGCGAGTTGCTAAGAGGGTTAAAAAAAAACTGTAACCAAACAGCTTTTCTGGAACGGGAGGGAGGGAGGGGGCGGGTGGAGGTCCTGCGACCTGGGTCGCCTGATTGGGCGGTCGCCTCGGAGCGACAAGGGTCTCCGCCCAATCAGCGGCTAATTGATTAAGGCGAGCGGGTTTGAATAGAGCTGGCCCTGTGCCAATCGCCTTTCAAAGAGTCCCCTGTATGATTAATCGCGGTGCATTATTGATAATCACAATTATCGCAGGACACATGCGCGGTGCGCGGAGGATCGGGCCAGCCGGAGGAGGAGGAGGAGGAGGCGAAGGAGGAGGGAGGGGAAGAGCTAGGAGGAGGAGGAGGAGGAGGAGGAGGAGGAGAGGGGGGGCAGGCTCGATTTCCGTAATTTTGAGAAGATTTTTTTTTCGTAATTTTTTATTCTGCCCCAGCTGATGTTTGAGCCAGCATGTCGCGGAGGAAACAGGCGAAGCCGCAGCATTTCCAGTCCGACCCCGAGCTGGCCTCGAGAGCTCAACGCAATGGTGAGGGGCACCGGGGCTTTAGGGGAGGGGGCGAGAGGAACCTGCGTGGTTTCGTTGGGGCTGTTTGGACGGGGGGTCCTTGTAAAGAAATTACCCCCCGAGGATCTGGTTGGCGATCTTCCTCACTTCCGAGAAGCCTGCGTCACCTTTCCCTCCCCCCCCCAAAAAAAGAGCTGTGGATTTTCCCAAACAAACGCAAAGAAACTTACCTTCGGGGGTTAGAACGAGAGGGATGGAAAAGCGGCCCAGGAAAACGAGGGGGGTGGGAGCGAAACAGGAGTCCGCGAGGTGGGAGGAAAAGGGGGAAAAAAAACACGACGCTTTTGGCGTGGGGGGGGGGGGAAGACCCGAACGAAGTTGATGAACTGAAGGTTGGCTGCTTCTGGTCGGGAGTTCGATTCCCGGCTGGGTTGGATCCTCTCTCGCGCGCTCTCTGCCCCCCCTCCCGCCCCCCTCCCCCACCCCTAGCGTTGCTCCCGCTGGATCCTTTGCGATCTGCCAAGCCGAGAACCGGATCTCTCGCAATTACCCACTGCCGCCCCCCCCCCTTAACGCACGGACCTACCACCGCGCGCACTCACTAACTCGAAAGCTGAGCTTGGGGAGGGGGGGAGGCTTTTGGGGGAAAGGAGCTACAGGACTCGGGGGGCTGTTTCCCTCCCCCACGACCATCACTCCCCAGCATTTTTTTTCTTTGCGGGGGGCAGAAGCGATCCGGGCCAGACCCCCCTTACCGAAAAGAGCTTTCTTCCCAAATCTTCCCCTCCGACTGCCTTCTCTCCGTCCTCCCCCAAAGCGGCTGCAAAAGCTGCCCTGGAGTGATCCAAATCCCACCCCCCCGTCCCCTTTCCTTAAATTTTAGCGAGGAGGAGGAAAAACACACACGCAGCAAAACACCCACGTTTTTTCGGCTGCGGCGCATAAAACCCATTATTTTAAAAAAGGGAAAGACAAGCGCGGCTCCTTGGCTCCCTCCTGGCGCAGATGGGTGAGTGCGATCCCTTTGCCGGGTTTCCTTGCTTTGCGTGGTATCCACCAGCGCCGGAAAGTTTCCCAGCCGGCCGTCTCGCCTCGTTTCGGCTGCCGGCGTTTTGCCTCTGCGTCCCAAACGAGCGCTTGCGAGCCATCCGCGTGGGTCGCCCCGGAGTATTTTCTGCAGGGCATCGGACGGAAAAGAAAGGCGACTCTTGCGCGCGTCAACGGTGGTCGTGGGAAACTGAACCCCGAAGAAAGTTGCGCTGGAGGGGCGAGAGAAGGGGTTGTTGAGTTGCTGGCCGTCTGCCCCGGGGCGCGAGAGTGGGGAGTGGGCGTCGGGCTACACTGAACCCCGCGCGAGGGTCGTCTTTACCTTCCTGGGTTCCTAGGCGCGTTTGAATCGGACCGCGCGTGAGTTGAAACGGGGTGGGTGGGTGGCGTGGCTCGGGGCAGGGGGCTAAACAAGTGAACTTGTTCTTGACTGATGGGATAAGCAGAAAAGGGGAGGGGTGGCTGCAGAAACCGAGAGACCCTCTTCTTTTTCCGATCCTTGCCAACTTCACGGCCGGCTCCGAGAAACTGACCAGATTATTTTGTCTTTAAGAATCAAAAGCAGGAAAAGCTGATCTCGTTTGCTCCGAGGCTTGCTTATGTCTTCCTCTCTTTCTTGGGGTGGTGATGGTGGTGATATTGACTGAGCTCCAGTGGTAGTCGTAGAAGGTTCCTAATAAATTCGGGTTGGTTAATATTAAAGAGGACAGGCAGGGGGTAAAAAAATATCAGCTGCCCAACTTTTTCTCTGCTCCGCTGAAAGCTCAAGCCTGAAGGGATGAGGAACAAGATGGCCCTAAGTTGAGCCCTTTTCTGAAGCAGCTTTTCTGGAGGAGAGCTCGATCTGGTGGACATCCTTGCACACTTGGAAGTGTGCCTGGATTCCCAAGTCTTTCCCCTTCCTTATATATATAACTTTTTTTTTTCATCTCTACTATCTCACTTGGTTGTTCTTGCATATCTGTGAGCGTCGGCGAGTTTCTGTGTGCATGGTTGGTGCATGGGCTGTAGAACTCGGGGTATCTGCGATGCATTCATACAGAGGTTAAACTGTGTTTAAACTGGAATTAGCAGTCTGGGGGAGGTGAAAAAAGAGGGCAGGAGAGAGAGAGGCTGGGGTGGAAACAGTGGCAATTTCTCTTGTTTTGATGTGTACAGAATGTCTCCTCCCAGGCCACTGGTCAGGCCGGGCCGAGAAACGTGGCTTTAAAACTCTTCCTAGCTATTCTGCTAACGTATTTCAAGGACTGGGGCATATGTCCCTGTCCCTGTGCATATACATGCAAATGGGATCCTCTTGGTTTTCAGTCTGTTTTGTAAAGGAAAAAAAAGTTCCTTCCACTACATGAGAATAATTCCTTGGGCCATGAAGCTAATTTTCAAGAAGTTGTCTTTTTTAAAATCTCCAGAATGAGCTCTGCCTCTCCCACAGTGCCATTTCATTCTCTCTCTCTCTCTCTCTCTCACACACACACACAAAATAAATAAATATTGTGGCTAAACAAGCCCTCCCAGCACCCAAAAGTTTCAGCATCACAGCCAGCTGGAAGGATCTTTTTCCGCATCATCCCCCATCTCACCCATCTCACCACTGTGTCCCCTCCCTCCTCCCTTACTCTCTTCACGATGTTCAAGAGCCTTAGAAAAGTTTGAGAACCAAGGGGAGCCACTCAAAGATGCAGGCGAGCAAGTCAGCTTTTCCTCCAAAGGAAAATACCTCTTGGTGCTTTTTATTATAAAGTCTCCTTTCAGTTGTTGTTGTTTTTAAATCATTGAATAATTATTTTCCATGGCTTCTCAAATTCTTGGCAAACATTGGAACAATTTTGAGACATTTTTTGACCACTTTGTTTGGATCAATAGATATCTTTTTAGCGTGGCCAGAAGGTGTCTTCTCTGTATTCATTGTTGTATTTGTCTCTAACCCCAGGTATAAATTTCAGTAGAATACTTGAGATCCTGTTCCTTTGTTCAGAGGTGGTTTCTCCAAAAGAACTTCTGACAAAAGGACTCTGTGATCTTCAAACAGAGTTGAGAGGAAAAGAATTAAGAACTCTTCTTTTTGGGGAGATCTTGGTCCCATCCCTTTTCCAACCTGAATTTCTTTTTTTCGGCTTCTGTTTAGGCCTTGGCAGGATCTTCAATTTGTTAGCCACATCCCTTCTCCTTATAGTTTAATTCTTGGATCCAGGTTTGCAGTGAAAGGAAAGTAATTTTATTTCTCCTGGCTTTTCCTGTCTGGTGATGTTCTGAAAAAAATCAGTTTTCATTAAAACACATTGATAAGAAGGAAAGTGACAATTCAGTCCTCTTAGCTGCTGACTTACTTCAATTAAATAATGCGACCCTCCCTTCCTTCCTTCCTTCCTTCCTTCCTTCCTTCCTTCCTCCTTCCTTCCTTCCTTCCTTCCTTCTATCATTCTCCTTCCTCTCATCTCTCTCTCTCTCCTTCCTTCCTTCCTTCTCTCCTGAAAAAGCAGTGAGTTGCAGAAATGTTACCCGACTCTTTCTTTTTCTCCCCAACCACTCCATTACCAGCAATACATCTAGGTTACTACTGCCTTAAATAGTTTGACTAAGTTGCCTGGAGGCGATGCTTTGTAACGGTGTTAACAGGATTGAGTGTGTTGTAATAATAGTATACAGTGGACAAACCTCGCTAAAAGCCATCCATCAAGGCAATTTGCCTTTCTATTTGATCTATATTTTAGTAACATGCATTTTTTGAAACTGTGTGTAGCCTACAGTCATAGTATCAAAGTGAGACTAGGTAGGGTAATTAAAAGCTAACATCGATGGCTGTAAAACTCTGTATGATTTCTTACAAACCTAATGGCCTGTTTATTTGATGATTTTTGGTTTTGTTCGCAATCCCTATTAAGAATCAGGTGTATGAAAGTTCTTGGCCTGCACTGTCTTGTTCTCTGGGTTTTGCTAGTTTGAATTAAATGTTATTGCTCAGTTGAAAAATAATGACAGTTTGACCTGCTCCTTTTCTCCACAGTTTTCCACCTCTCCATTTAGTAATGGCTTTGTGGTGGAGGAGAAATGATTCAGCAAACATTTGAAATTTTATGTGTAAACTATATTCAACAAGTTATAGATTGATAATGGGGATATGCACAGAATTCTGCTATGTTGCCTCTTAAAATGAGGGCTGTGGTCTCTTAACTACTTTTCTGGGAGTAAGCTCTGTTGAATGGAATGGAAATTACTTCTGAGTAAAATATACAGACTTCTAGAGTAACTCTGCAATTTGTTAGAATTCCACTTCCTTTTGAGCTGTGTTGTCTTTGTTTTCCTAGTTTCTTAAAAGTGTATGTTACAAGAACATGTTCTATAGTCAAATTATTCTATATGCTGAAAGGATTGTGGGAGAAGGCACACATATCTGGAGAGTGTGAGATGCAAAGAATTCCCTTTCACTATAGGAAAAATATTAGAAATGGTTATGATTTAATATTGCAATATGTACCTACTTTATCTGTATGAGTCCCATGTACTGTCCAAGTTACAATTCTGCTTTCAGTGTGCGCTCTGTGATCAAGTTTGGTTTAAAAGGCTTTCTTATGGTTGTTGTTATGTTTCAATATTTTTCCAAAGATGGTTTATAGAATTTTTTGACAGTTTGCATTCTTCATACAAAGAGTTTTAATGCAACTTGGTTTGATATGGCAGGATTAACGTGTTTAATAGCCCTTTGTGGTTCTGCCTGGAGGTAAATAGAGTTTAAATGTATGGGCTTTAAAAATGTTTTTCTATTAGGATGTCTCTGTTTCAGTTAAAAGTTCTGTGTGAAAAAATGTACTTGACATTCTCGAAACATCCAAACATGCCTTTCGTTCTATGGTTTGTACTCTGCAAACTTCATTTAATTTTCTGCGATTATCTCACAGTGGCTGTTTCACAAACAGATCCTCTTTCTCTAGCCTCCCTCCCTGCTTCCCTCCCCACCCGCCCTGCCATATTTACACTTCTAGCTGTTTTGTTTGATAAAGTTCCTTCAAAAAGAAGAGTGTCTCTTAGGTGTAGAAAACATTGTGGGTTTTTTTTTTTAATCATAGCAGCAAATCCCACCAACCGAAGAAGGGGAAAAGGAAGCAGAATGGGGGGAGCAGAGGTGGGGAGAGAAAAAAAAGAAAGGCAAATATGTGCTGGTCAAGGAAACCAGCATATATGGCCAACATGGCCTTTGCAACTGTTCTTCCAAGCTGGGGCAGCAATACTGCTCTCAAATCTTTGGGTTACAGACCACCACCTTTTGGATGCTGTAACTGGAATGGATTGGTTAAAGGGGAAAATAGTCAAGGGAAGTCTGACCAACTGGAACAAGGGAAAAGTGGAGGGTTCAGATGTTTTAACCTTTGCCAGCTTCCTTCCAGCCAAAGGTGACAAAAGTTCAGATCACAATATGCTGTTCAATCTCTCAGCTGGTGACCTCCAAATAGACTTTTACCAGTCACTTAGCAGGAAGTTGGTAGTTTATTTTAGCTTTACCTTATCAGCTCTGCTTCTTTTACTAACTCTTATTCCCTTGTTACGCCTCTGGATATCGGACCCCCAAAGAGAAGATTGACAGTCAATTGTAGCAGCTCCATTTTTGCACCCTTTCCACCTCCATACAAGCAGGATTTGGTTTCTTGTCCCTTTGCCAATGTGTACGTAGCTAAAGTTTAGATATTAGGTCATTCTGTCACCCCTCCACCCACCCACCCCAATCTTTTTTTGGCCTGTCAAGATGAAACTGTTCTCAAGTTTTGGGGGAAAAAAACTGTTGCAAGTGAATCCCACCACCTAGTGTTCATTTTTTTAAAAAAAAATTCTGAAGAATGAATCAATTCTTTCTTTTTAGAAAAATAATTGCTGGGCAGGTCTGTTACTTCGTTTTGCAACTGAAATGCATTTATTATTATTTTTGTTAATGGGCCATATCAGTAATGTATTTCATCTCCAGTGGAACAAACCTTTTCTGAGAGGCTTTAAAAGAATATTGGTAATACATAATCCATCCCCTCCCCCAGTTTTAATATAAACAAAGGCAGGACGATATCAAAACTCAGAAAAAGTCCCTTTAATAATTTCTTCTGGAAGTGTCTTAAACAATGTTTAAATCTGATTTCATTTTATTTCAAATATAAACGCAACTGGGAATTGTGAAGATTCCATGTGAAGGGTTGAGTGTGTGTGTGTGTGTGTGTATGTGTATGAGAGAGAAGGGGTGCCTGGCCTAAACATACATCATTTTCTGTTGGTGAATATAAAATCTATTCTTGTAGTGTTGAGGAATGAACTTCAAAGGATGTTATTCAGGAAGCTGGAAACTTTAAAGACCTGCCTCAAGTCACCTTGATGGAGGCGTTTATTATTCCTTTTCCAAAATTGTGCAAGATAATTTTATATTTGCGTTTCTGTGGTCGAGCCTATGTCTCCGAAGTCGTGCAAAATTCCTCTTTTCGGAGAGAGCAATACCGAAATAGTTTTGAGTTGGCAGCAGAATTCTCACAATTTTTAAAAGAGACCAACAGATTGGAAATCGTACAGCTGATTTGGGAATATGGGTCCTGCCAGCATAAGGTTTCTTGGATAACTTGCAGTTTAAAAGAAAAAAGAAAAGATTGTGGCCCTGCCTTTCTTATTATTTTGTTTGAGTTTGATGGATCGCTGCATTTTCTTTTTCAAAAGTGCTGATTGAAAATTCATTTATACTTTTCTACCATAAGATACACAAAGAACCTGAAATCTCACTGTCAGGTGACAAGGCTCCATTGTTTGGGATAACTATGTCTCCAGTTGCTACAATTAAAAAGGAGACTTTTTTTTTCTTGAATGGCTTTTTTAAAAGGCAGGGGGGCTGGGAGAGTTGCTTTAAACTGTAGTATGTTGCACCGTTCCCAGGGCCCTAAATTTGCCATTTGAATTGCACCTAAGAAGCATCTGTAAACTTTAGGTTGTTTTTGCACAAGGGTGCTTGTAAGAACGTTTCCTGGTTCCTATCAAATAGAAGTGTGGCCGGATGCTATTAGAATGTGCCTTTGTGTCTTTTTTTATTTTTATTTTGAACATTGGGAAATGAAAGCAGGGGTGGGATTTAATTTGGGGAAAACAAAGTCCTTTAGTGTATTCTTTTGGGGAAAGGTTTTGCAGGAATAATAATAAAAAAAATCTTGCTCTTGTTTTTAAAAATCTCCACTGTCCCTTCATAAATGCAACAGAGTCCCTTTTCCAAAATGAATGTGGTGGGCATTTTAATTTGTCCAAATGTCGGTATGTGGGACATAGCTCTTGACTAGTATAGAAAGATTGGATGATGCTGGAAAACCACATACATTCTATGTTTCATATTTGAACCTTTTTATCTGCATTCTAGTAGAGGAAAGAAAAAGTAAGTAGGTTAAAATAAATGGCAGGGCCTTTTGCAAACCAGATGGATAATGCTGCATTATAAAGGTGACGAGAAGGATTTAGAACAGTTTTGATTTTTAGCCCAGGCGTGCTATATATTTGAAGCAAATGCATTGTTCTGTGTATAATTCATCAGTTGCTTTTTTTGATTTTCTCCCACTAGTTATTTAGTTTTGAATCTGTCATTATTTGTCTAAGCACAGCTGACCAAGCAAAACCATGTTTTAAAGTGGGCTTTATGTTTTGATAAATGTGATCTGGTTGAAAAAGTATTTTTCGACTGAATGCCGAGCTTAATAGAACATGCTGACATAATAGTTTTAATGCATTTTGTTCAAAATGTGTGAACAAACAGAATGGCTTTTGTTCCTTCATAATTGGCTGCAAAAGTAGATGGAAACATCACCATTACATATGGAAATGCGGAAAGAGAAAGGAATAACGTTTCACCTGACATGATTCAGAATTGGTTTCTCTCGTTTTTGAAATAAGGCTCTAAAATGGATGCAGCATTTAAGATTAGTTGTCAAAATACAATGCTTTAAATTGAGTGTTGAGATATAAAGGTATATACAGTATACACACACACACACAAATATACACTGTGTTAGGCAATAAAATAACCACAATATATGCAAATTGTTGCATTTAATATTTTACCTCTTCTTGCCAAGCCGTCAAAGTACTAAAATTCTAATCACGTACATCTGCTAAGAGACGGGATGATCAAATGTTCCTGTTAAAATAGATTCCTAGTTACTAACTTCAATATGCAACATTGTAGAAGTTTTTTTGTTCTTTTTTCCAACTCTGGAGACAGGGTAACTTAAAAAAAAGTGTGTCTGGCACAAATGTCACATACTATATGGTATTTAAAAGAAAACAGAATCAATACAATTTTCTTTTTTTGGTAGGTCCAGTGACTGTTTTGAACTTGGATGGGTTTTAACTTGTAAAAGAAAGAGGGAAATAGTATATTCTCTCCCTTTTCTCTTCCCCGTCCTTAGAACTTTTAAATGTTTTTTTTCTCCTCCTTCTAAGATTTAATTTGGAAGTCATGGAAACTACCTATTATCTGATTTTAGTGTCGCAGGAAAACAGGGAGGGAGGTAATCCTTGAATTAAATGGGCTTTTTCCCCCCTTCCCTGTCTTTCTAAGTTGACCACACACAATCTGTACAAGAGAATTTTCTGTCCTCATGCTGAGAGAACAATAGGGAACCATCCTTCCTTTGAATAAGATCAGCTAGTTTGAAGGCAGAGGAAGATTTTTTTTTTTTTGGTAACGTTTAATTTACAAATGGATCTTAGTGATAAGAAAAGGCAACAACTAGTGATAACAAACATAGAATGAAAGGGAGTTTTTCTACTGAAAGGTTCAGAGCTATCTGTTAAACAATTGAGAACAGTTAAAAGCAAAGAGTTTTGATATGCTCTCAGACAAGGAAGATTGCACAGCATTATCAACCTAACAACCCAAATTGATTTCTTATTGTATGGAAACATTTTCTCTTAACAGTTCATCTTCTCTTTTTTACCCATTTGATGTTCCTGCCCCCCTCCCTTCCCTTTCCAGAAATGTAAAGTTTTTAATGCTGCTTTTATAGATAGGAGGTCATACTCTAATCTAATCTGTGTGGTAGTAAAATGACAATGACTTTAGGGAGCTGCGGTTGGCCGGTCGTGTATATTCTCAGTGGGGCTATCCAAAGACTTACCCTGGTATATGTGAGGTTAGTCCTAGCATCATAAAAGGACAACCTACGCTGATCTAAAGAACATGTCATTGGAAGCAAGTCTTATTGATTAGGAAGGAACTGGTGTGGGGTGGTGCAGTGTGGTGTGGGGTGGTGTGATTCACTAGGTCCCCAGTAGTTCTGTGGAGTTCGGTGGGGCTTATTTTGAGAAAGCACTTTGTAAGCTGAAGCTAACAATATGCTTAGGCACCTGTGGAGGGAGGCCGAATGTGTTTATCAGAGAAGAAATTGCAGTGCATAGAAGTCTGTTTGGGCTTTGCTGAGCAACAATAAAGTTCAAAGAATGCTGCAGTCTTCAGCTAAGTGTCATGAGAAGGATGAAGCAACAAATGCTTGATTGTGAAAACATGAATATTATTCTTTGGCAGGCCATCTCTCCCTTGTCCAGTTTCTATCCCATAAAGCCTCTAGCTATCATTTCCTTGGAGGGAAAACAAGGTTTGCTGGAAAAAACAGCTTGTGTGTTATTTGGGAGCTCAAAAGATTGTTTTGTTTGTGTCCAACCTGAAGCTTTGGTGACATGTGCTCTTTTCCCCCTCTGAGGCCCCCCTCCCATCCCTACCCATTCATTTTTGTAAATAACTGATTGGGACTTTGAATGACAACAAATTAGTTCCGTGACAGGGTGACTGGCCAAGTGATATTTGAAGCAGCCAAAGAGGAACAAGGTTGAAGGGAACTTAAGAATCTAATGAGTCTTACAGATGGTTGATTTGCCATTTGGACGATAACTACGTGATAAACTGAACAAAAACGCTACCAATCAATCACTTACTATGGATTTTGATTATGGGTCGTGTCTTCAGTTCATACTATTTTATATTGTGACGGATTTGAGGAATCATAATCTAGGACATGAGTATCCATTCAAACTTCTACTTGCGCAGTCTTAAAACTCAGTCATGGACAATGTTTGTGCAGTTCTGATATTTGTTCCAGCCCACCCTGTGTGGGTTTGGTTGTCCAAACTTGACTGTGAAAAAAAAGGAATGGAAACTATACGGTCTAGAGCAGTGTTTTTCAACCTTAGCAATTTTATGATGTCTGGACTTCAACTCCCAGAATTTCCCAGTCAACATATTGTAGATGACATCTTAAAGTTGCTAAGGTTGAGAGACACTGGTCTAGAGGTTTTCTGGCCAACTGTTGGCAAATAATGTCATCTAAAGCCTAGGTGTGGACTAAGGGAAAAATATCATTCCTAGATGAAAATTTGGGCATGGCACGTAAATACCTTACTTTGATTTCATCACTTCCCCCATATATCATTTCATGTAGACCTGCTCAAGGAACTTATGGTGTCTTTGCTGCAATGTGAACTGATGTCTGATGTGCAACTTGAGCATTGGAATCAGATTTCACATCTCTATGAATTGTGTGATGCTATTTTCCACTCAAGAAGTGCTCGAAGACCATTTCAAATAATCATACTTGCTTAGATGTGGTGTTTTGTTTGTGAGAAAGTACATGGAGTCACAAGCGTTTGAATACAAATTGCCATAGAGATTTTTTAAAATGGGCCTGGGCAGAGTTCTGCATGAATACATACGGAATTGACTCTCCATTCCTAGTTAAGTGTCTGACAGCTATTCCCCACATGTCCAACCTCTCTGTACTTACCGTTGTTTTTGAAACCAGTGCAAGAAGACATGTGCTCCTTTGTCTAAAGGCTCAGTAGAAAAATTATAGTAATTATCTTATAATATGTTGTTGTGCTGAATAGAACTGGAGGAACACCTATCACTTGTTGCATGGGCCTCATGCTGAGGTGCACTGTCCATGTGCAGACATCGATGAAATCTACCATTTTCACTGTGAACCACTTTACCCACCATGAGATTGAAAGTCTAGGGATCATCTTAGAAAGGTACAACACATCCTATCTTCCAGGTTCACACTAGCAACTCTTTTAAGAAGGTAGTGGCAAACTAGGGAATCTTTACTGATGTGGAAAGAAAATGCCATAACTTTGGGACTGTCCCTTGTTAAAAAGGAAAAGCTATAGAAAAGTGGAGGGCCTGAGGATTTTTCCAAAAAGGAGAATTCTTTAGGCATGAGATGAACTCTGTGACTCCTCCAATTGGCTTCTCTTATCCTTGTAACCAGTTTATGTTTCTGCTCAATGGTTAATTTTGCTTTCTCTCTCTCTCTCTCTCTCTCTCTCTCTCTCTCCTTCTTTCTCCCCCCTTTTCCTTGCCTTGGCTTTATAGGAGACACACAGAAGGGTCAACCAAATCGAACCACCAAGACAAAGGATGCCCACGTCTGTGGTAGATGTTGTGCAGAGTTCTTTGAACTATCAGATCTGCTCCAACACAAGAAGACCTGTACTAAAAACCAACTGGTTTTAATTGTGAATGAAAACCCTGTTTCTCCTTCTGAAGCCTTCCCCCCTAGCTCCCCCAGCGATCATCCTGATGAACAGAAGAACAACATAGTTAATAACGTGGATCAAGTAGAATGCAGCAAACTTTCTGAGCAAAACAACAAACTTGACAAGGAAGAAACCATGGACATAGAGCCTTCCAGCATTAGCAAAAGCACTAGCAGTACTTCCCAGAAGGTCAACCATAGTATTGCAAACAGTAACTGCTCCGCAAAGGGTACCTCAGCTCTTACAACCTCTCTACCTCAACTGGGGGATCTGACAATGCTGGGCAATTTCTCAATGATCAACAGCAACGTCATCATTGAGAACCTTCAGAGCACGAAAGTAGCAGTGGCGCAGTTCTCCCAGGAAGCCCGTTGCAACGGCACCTCAACAAGCAAGCTGGCCGTCCCTGCCCTCATGGAGCAACTGTTGGCTTTGCAACAGCAACAGATCCATCAGTTGCAACTGATTGAACAAATTCGTCACCAAATATTATTGCTGGCTTCCCAGAACGCAGACCAGCCAACGTCTCCTAACCCGTCTCCAAGTACATTACGAACATCTGCCAACCCCTTGTCGACGTTAAGTTCCCATTTATCCCAGCAGCTGGCTGCAGCGGCTGGATTGGCACAAAGCCTCGCTAGCCAGTCTGCCAGCATTGGTGGTATGAAACATCTACCCCCTCTACAGCTACCTCAGAGCAACCCTGGCAACACTACGATTCCATCCAGTAGCGGCTTATCTCCAAATATTAGCCTAGTTACCGCTGCAATTACGACATCATCTTCCGACAAAGTGACTACAAATGCTGGTGGCCCACAGCTTGGCAATCCACCAGTGACCGTGTCGTCATTGCCAGCTTTTGCAATAAGCAGTTTATTAAGCCCTGTATCGAATCCTCTTCTACCTCAACCCACTCCTAGCAACTCTGTGTTCTCCAATCCTTTATCCAATCTTGGAACACCCGCAGAGGACTTAAACTCGTTGTCTGCTTTGGCCCAGCAGAGAAAAAACAAGCCACCCAATCTAGCCACTTTTGAAACGAAAAGTAATTCCGACGAAGCATTCTTTAAGCATAAGTGCAGGTTCTGTGCAAAAGTGTTTGGGAGCGACAGTGCCTTGCAGATCCATTTGCGTTCTCATACTGGGGAGAGGCCATTCAAATGCAACATCTGTGGAAACCGGTTTTCCACCAAGGGGAATTTAAAAGTCCACTTCCAACGACATAAGGAAAAATACCCTCACATTCAGATGAACCCATACCCAGTGCCAGAGCATTTAGACAACATTCCCACAAGTACAGGTATCCCGTATGGAATGTCCATACCACCAGAGAAACCAGTAACCAGCTGGTTGGACAACAAGCCGGTGTTATCAACTTTGACCACATCTGTTGGCCTGCCACTTCCACCCACAATTCCAAGCTTGGCTCCTTTTATCAAAACAGAGGAGCCTCAGCCTGTTCCTATTAGTCAACCTTCATCTAGTCCCCCAAGTTCTGTCAAAAGTGACTCTGGCTCCATTGATCCTGCTGGGAAAAATTCCAGTGGGCATCTGGCAGAAGGGGAAATGGGTGCTTTGCTGTCCTCCAGTGACAAGCCAGAAGAAAGCACGTCAATGCCCGGTGCCTCTACTAATGTTAACCATCCTGTAACCTCCCCAGCAGCAGATTCAGATTCCAGCAACATGATTGCTTTTACCAATCCACTGATGCCTCTTATGTCAGACCAATTTAAGGCCAAGTTTCCATTTGGAGGACTGCTGGATGCAACACCAGCCTCTGAGACCTCAAAACTGCAACAGCTTGTAGAAAACATTGACAAAAAGGCAAGCGATCCAAACGAGTGTCTCATTTGCCATCGAGTGCTCAGTTGCCAGAGCGCTCTGAAAATGCACTACCGCACGCATACTGGTGAAAGGCCGTTTAAGTGCAAGATCTGTGGCCGCGCCTTCACTACAAAAGGCAATCTAAAGACCCATTATAGTGTTCACCGTGCCATGCCACCATTAAGAGTGCAACATTCCTGCCCCATCTGCCAGAAGAAGTTCACCAATGCAGTTGTGCTACAACAGCATATCAGGATGCACATGGGAGGCCAGATCCCTAATACACCTGTGACTGAGAACTATCCTGAGTCAATGGAATCTGATACAGGCTCTTTTGATGAGAAGAACTTTGATGATCTGGATAACTTCTCTGATGAGAACATGGAAGACTGTCCTGATAGTAGTGTACCAGATACACCTAAATCTGCAGATGCATCCCAAGATAGTTTATCTTCTTCCCCATTGCCACC
This sequence comes from Candoia aspera, assembly GCF_035149785.1. Lineage (NCBI taxonomy): Eukaryota > Metazoa > Chordata > Lepidosauria > Squamata > Candoiidae > Candoia > Candoia aspera. The sequence goes on along the minus strand of NC_086163.1, from coordinate 19,098,020 downwards.
AGAAATATCAAGTATTGCTGCTTTAGAAAATCAGATGAAGATGATCAATGCAGGGCTAGCTGAGCAGCTCCAAGCGAGTTTAAAATCTGTGGAAAATGGATCAGTGGAAGGGGACGTTATGACGAATGATTCTTCATCTGTTGGCGGTGATATGGAAAGTCAAAGTGCTGGAAGTCCTGCCATTTCAGAGTCTACCTCTTCCATGCAGGCCTTGTCCCCATCAAACAGCACAACTGATTTCTACAAATCACCGGGCATTGAAGACAAACCACTAAGGACTTTATCGAATGACTTTGCCAATGGTTGGCCCATAGCCCTTGCTGATGGCGGTGCTTTGGACTTGACATCAGGCAATCCAGAAAAAATGATGAAGGAAGAGTCGCTGAGCATGCTGTTTCCTTTCCGTGACAGAGGCAAACTTAAAAACACGGCGTGTGACATTTGTGGCAAAACGTTTGCTTGTCAGAGTGCCTTGGATATTCATTACAGAAGTCATACCAAAGAGAGACCATTTATTTGCACAGTCTGCAATCGTGGCTTTTCCACAAAGGGTAATTTGAAGCAGCATATGTTGACACATCAGATGCGAGATCTACCATCACAGCTCTTTGAACCCAATTCCAACCTCGGCCCCACTCAGAACTCTTCATCCGCAATACCTGCAAATTCTCTCGCATCCCTTATAAAGACCGAGGTCAATGGTTTTGTACATGGCTCTCCTCAGGACAACAAAGAGACACTGCCCGGCTTGCTTCCTCCCGGACCCCTGCCTCCTTCAGCTACATCACCGGTCTTACTTCCGGCCCTGCCCCGGAGGACGCCCAAACAGCACTACTGCAACACCTGTGGAAAAACGTTTTCATCCTCCAGTGCTTTGCAGATCCATGAAAGGACCCACACGGGAGAGAAGCCTTTCGCCTGCACAATTTGTGGAAGAGCTTTCACAACAAAGGGCAACCTTAAGGTACTAACCCTCACCCCACCTTCCAGTGCTGTTTTTCTTTGGCTGCCCACTTGCATCATTTCCTCATATCGACGGATTCACATTTTGCACTAAGCCATAATGTGGTTTATTAGGTATTTGGCTTCCCTGGTTGGATGACTCTAGCTACTGGGTTTTGCAAAGCATGGTATTATGGCTCTGTGTGTTGTGTGAACCTTGGGGAACCCTGGGGAAACAAACCACATCTTAGGATGATGCGTGCATTCGGCCATCATGAGTGGTCTGCAGTATCAGGGCTGTTGATTTCTCTCAGTGCTTTTTGCATGACAAACATGATTTCTGTGCGTGCACTAGGGTTTCCATGTAACTTGTGAATGGCTGTATCCATGCATCCTGAAACCATGGTCCAAGTGGAGTATTGATGACACGTGTTTGTGGCTGTACATCTTCCATGCTTTTTGTTCGGTGATTAAAACACAGCCAGGAATCATGCTTGGCACGTAGCCCTTAGATTGCTGATCCTGGAATATGTGCATAATGTCTACAGAATAGAGGAAGAGGTTCTCTTAGAGAGAAATAGTAAGATTAAAGGATTTACATGTGTGTGTAAGTCTGTGTACATGTGATCACATTATGTGCTATCCATGTGACTTCATAGTTGACGTGTTTTTCCCTATAATCTTTTGTTTTGATTTTTGGAAAAGCTATTGGAGGGGAAGCATTAATATATTTGTATCTGCTGATGGTCCAGGGTTTGATCTGATTTCTCTAAATCCTCTCTTTCGATCCTTCTACATACCTTTACTGATCATGACTTTCCTTGTAATTCCTTCCTTACCTTTCATCCCTATTTTTAAAAAAACCCTTTTTTTACCAGAACCTGTATCTGTGTGAAACAGAAGCACAACCGTCCCCTTGTAATCTCAACTCAAGTTTCAGAACGTAGAAATTCAAAATTTAGAAGTATCTGTGAAGTGCGGTTCCTACTAAATGAGAAACAGTTCCCTTATCATTATTACTTTTCATATTTTTCCAGGGCAAAGTTTTTACCAAAGCTTCAACGCTTAAGATAATTCTAGATTTTATTACTGACTGGCATGCTTTGAAAATGTACAGATGCATAATTTGGAATGCTGGTAAAGCCCTTCAGTTTTGTTTTGTTCTCCTGTCCACCCCACTTCTTGGCTGAGTATTCCTCTAGAAATAGTTGCGAAAGATATGAAATTGAAACCTATTTTCAGGCATTAAGATTGCACACATCAGAACATTCTGATAGCTGTAGAAGAGGGTCTCATTGGTGCAAAAGAAAAGGAAAGGTCGATGCTAATCCAGAGGAAATAGGTGTAGGATGTATAAGACCCAAGTAGATTTTCATTCTTCTCCAAGTAAAGCACGGGCACTTCAACCAAATGTATTGTTCACTACATTCATTTTACAAAAATTCACACTATTGTTTGTGGGAGACAATATGGGCTATTTTGGTTGACACAGATGAAATTATATAACACGCTTATATGAATGCAATGGTCTCCACTGGGAATCTTTATCATCATTTTGCAGCACAAGTCCTGGTGTCCATTTTGCATTTTAAGAGTAGAGTGTAGTTTATTCTCTAGGCAGTTGTCCTAGAGGTCTGGAAGGGAGCTAGAAGTTTGGGTGTTGGCAAAAATGGATCTCCCCTTCCTGCCCACCCCCATCTCCTTACTGGACAGAGTTATCATGTTCCATAGTAATTTGTTATTGCCCACTTGGAGTTTGTATAATGTCATATACAATGATCTGTGACCCACATAAAAACTGGGCAGAGCTTTGATCACACCGTTGCGACTGCCACCTTGACTTTTTTGGACGATGCTCCATGAACACCCCTGACCCGTGTGCATGCATTGCTCACATACATAATGAGTGCCTGTCTTGGGAACAATCATGTATTTGTTTATCTTGGCAAAGTCATGGTAGGTAACTTTATAACAGGGGTATAAAAATGTCAGACTTTGAGCAATATAGGGTTCACTGGCACATCTTTTGTGACCCTTGGAGCCCTCCAAAATGGGCGAAACTAAGCATTTCAGTTCATTTTGCATCTGGGAAAGACTGGAGCAAATGAGTGCTGTAGGTCTGGCAGAGATGTAAGGCAGCTATACCATTCCTTAAAATCCTGGCCCTATTCTGAATTGGGTTCTGGCCTCATCCATATATAAAGCATGGGAGTTGCATATCTCTGTTTACAACATGCCTTCATTGAAATCTGATGTGCAGTTTTTTACATTTATAGCCCATCTTCCCTCCAACATGAAACTCAACATAGTACCTGTTGAAAACTACCCTAGTCCCACTTACCCAGGCATTGGCAAAATCCAAAACTTATACACCACAGAACCACTTTTATAAAAGTATCTTCAGATCCTACCGTAGATCTGCCTGGGTCTGGAGAACAAGAAGTTCCGACGGTAGAGAAGGGACTCGCCCAGCCAATAGCAGGGTCAGGAAACCTGCTGTGCTGTTGCTTTGAGTTAGAGTTTCCCAAAACTCTTGTTATTGCTGAGGTTGATTGGGGCTGACAGAACATCCTACAGGTTGCCAGTTGATGATTCCCACCCTAGACCACAGGTGGCTATCCAGATGTTGCTAAACTGCACCCTGCCAGCGAATGGTGGAGAACCATTCATTAGGAGTTGGAAGTCAGCAACATCTGGAGAAGTAGCTTCCCCATGCTTATCTTGGAGAATAAAGCTCAAGAGTTTAGGATACTGCACTTAAGACCACCTTTACCTACATAACTGCCACTGCTAACCAGTGTCTTTTTCAGGTGCATATGGGAACTCACATGTGGAACAGCACCCCTGCCAGGCGAGGCAGACGGCTCTCAGTGGACGGCCCCATGACTTTCCTTGGAAGCAATCCAGTCAAATTTCCAGACATGTTTCCAAAAGATTTGGCCATGAGGTCAGGAAATGGTGACCCTTCTACCTTCTGGAATCAATACGCTGCTGCCCTCTCCAATGGTTTGGCAATGAAGACCAATGAGATTTCAGTGATTCAGAATGGTGGCATCCCGCCCGTTCCTGGAAGCCTGGGCAACGGCAGCAGCTCCCCCATTAGTGGTTTGACAGGCAGCCTGGAGAAGCTCCAGGATTCGGAACCTAACGCGCCTCTAGCTGGTCTGGAGAAGATGGCAGGCAGTGAAAACGGGACCAGCTTCCGGTTAACCCGCTTTGTGGAGGACAGCAAAGAGATTGTAACAAGTTAGGACACAGGTTACGAATACTTGTGCAGTTCTTGCAACTGAAAGTGGGCGGGGGGGTTGTGTCGGGCTTTTTGTTTGTTTGTTTGTTTGTTTTTGGCAAATCAACAAAACAGAAACATTAAAAAGACATCCTTTTGTACCTGTTCGACATCTAGAGTTCTAAAACAGCTTATTTATTAGTGATATAACTTTTTGGTTTGCTGGCTTTGCAGGGAAATGCAAGCATTAACTTTGGTCTTCTGTAAGTTGAACTAAATACTAATTGACTAGAGTGCTGTAACATTTATAGCAACGCAAGTCTGTTTGGCTGGACGGTCTCGTTCTGGCATTTTAACTTATTTTCTCCTTCCAGTTTAACACAAACCTTTTGGTGGTCATGCAGTGCCTCCAGAAAACATCTCTTCCACACTCACTCACTCTCTCGCACGTGTAACAAACGTATGTATATGTGTGTACTTCGATCCCAATGGAAATTTTTATTGGCAAATATATTGTTTAATTCCACAACCAGATTTGCGCCGAGGATTGAAAATGGACCGGATAAAAATTGAATTATTATGCATCCTTCACCACAGGCTCTGGTTTTCGTTGGTTTTGTTGAAAATTTTCACTCTACAATGATTAAATTGGCTATTATTAATTATTATTATTATTATTATTATTATTATTATTATTATTATTAGGTAGATTTATTTTGTCCCCTTTCAGAACTGTCCTTTTTGTATTGTGCTTTTTACTGGAGTCGTCTTAGATGTTAATGCGTTTCTGTACAGTAAATAAGCACGGAGATTATTAGAGAAAATCCAGAAGTGTTGTTTTGCTAGTTTGGAACCCTTTGCCTTGTAGGTATATTATTAAAAGAGAAAAGTGCTGGACTTTGTGCTGCTAAGATATCTCAAACCACCTTCCATGGACAAAATTAGATATTCTTGTACATATGATGAGAAATATCAAGTTCATTAAAATGTACATATGTTCTCAATGAGCTCAAACCTAACATCTTGACCAAGGGAATAAGTACAGCGTTGTTTATTTTGTTTTGAGTATGACAGGAAAAAAAAAAACACAGAATACTTTGGACTGTTATATGCACTTTCTTGGAAAGCGGAAAAGAAATAAGCCCAGTTACTTTACCCTTTAATACTTACTAACAGCAGAGATACTGTAATTTTCTGCGAGTAATCAAATACATTTTTCCCCCAACAGATGAAACCTGGATTGTGTGTGTTTTAACGGAGAGCAATTCTAGAATGTGTGAGTGTGGCCTTTTAGGTGAATGGGCCAGTTAAAAAGCTGGAGGGGTGGGAGGTGAAGAAGTGCTGAGCAGGGGTGCTAAAGAGTGAAACTACAGCTCCTATCAGCCCCAGCAGCAGGGGGTGGTGGGAAGAATAATTGCTTTAAAGCATGGGGTTTTCAAGGAGTGAATCAAGTCTTATATGAGGGCTTCCCGTTGGAGCCAAATCAATGCCTTCCTATTTCTTCTTCATAATTTTTTTTTACTTTAAAATAGAAGATAGCCACTTTTCATAAAGACAGCCGTCTCCGTATCATCATCATCGTTATTAATATTATTATTATTATTTTGTTCACATGAGAGCTTACAGTTGCTGGAGAAGGGACATTAAGTGGCCAGGTCTGGGATATTCTAGGTGGGGGACAGTGGCATGCCTGGGGGTGGTTGAAAAAGGCAACATGGTAATGCCATGTTGACACACATGTAAAATAAGGTGGGACTTGCACAACAATCTCGTGGCCTTTCCTTTTTTGACTTTCTCTGTGGATACTGCTGGGTGGGGGGGGGGGGGGTGTCTGGCTTTGGTTTTAAATGAAAAGCTTGGTGAAATGTAAACTCAACCTAAGGCTCAAATGACTATTTTAGTCTTGTTCCCACCTGGTGATAGTGTTCATATTCAGCAAGAAATGTTGGGATGTCGGTGCTGTGGTTGAAGGATATTTTGGGAGTCAGGAGGAAAAAAAGTGGCTCCAGAGCCAAATTTCCCTGAGTTGTTCATCCTGCTTTAGAGGAGTTCTTTTTCATTATTCAATGATCTGTTAGACTTCTGTTCCACCTTGTGTCCAGGAGCACAATGTGTAGACTTAATGCTCCCTCCTCCCATTCCACCCCTCAAGCAACAAGCATGTGAAGTGGGTTGGGATGGATTTTTGTCTGTAGAAATTTGAAATTCCGAGGGAAGGGAATGTGTTTTTCATTCCCCCACAATTTTTTTTCCACCCAAAGGAAAACGTCTTGTGGAACAAGGGAATGAAAACATCTATGAAACACTTCCTTTGGCATGCTTTCCATAATGCTTATAACGAGTGGTATAAAGATTGTTAGGTAAGATAAGCTTCAGGATTAAGCCAGGATTGTTCTGTGTTTACTTGTAAAACCAACTTTCTTCCACCTAGTCCCAACAAATTCATTCAACCTCAGCTAGCCATGCTTCCTGGGAATGTTATGAACTGAAATCCAACACATCAGAAGGGCACCAGGATGGCTTGGGCAGACATATATCAAAGGGCTTAGCTTTGCTCTAATGAGCAGCTTTGCACCACGGAGGGTGACCTGATTCTCCTTGCCAAGAGAAGAAGAACACGAGCTGCTTCAGCAAAACACTTGGCCTCGCTGCAACGTCTCCACCTGCCATTCCAAAAGATGGGTGAGGGTCTTCTGTGCATACATAGCACGTGGCAGAAGCTTCTTCCAATTCGTAGAATCAGGGGAGGAAGCAGCCAGAACAAAAGCCACTTTGGCTTTGAGGTGAGGCTTCACTTAAGCCTTGGAGCTGAAGCAAAGTTCCCATTCGAGTAGCTAATATGAATCCCCAAGATTTTCCATTAGAGGAATCTAAAGCATTTACATCATCTTGGAATGGTTACTAGTAATCTTTCATTTTACTTGAAAGCTAATATCCTGTGTAGAATTAACCAAAGCCCTTTGGGGGGTTTTAGGGTTGGAAGGAATGCTTGCAATTGAAGATGTTTGACCATCTCAAATCTAGGCATCATAAAGAGAAAAGGAAAGAAGGAGATAAAAAAAAAATAAACTAGTTCCCCAGGATGCAGTAGATTTGGGATCTGATAACTCTGAAGACTATTGCTCTGATGCCAGCTTGAACATAAGTATTTATTCAATCTTCCAGGGGCGAGTCAGAAATAACCAGTGTTTCTCACCCCACTGACCATCAGCTTTCCTAGTAATAATATGTGGTAAGGACTAATAGTTTGAATAGCAAAAAGGAGTTTAAGACTTTGAGATCATGCTAGAATATCGCCATGTCATGGGATATATCTCATATTCCTTTGACTATATCTAAATATATATCATTGTATTGTAGTTTTCATCCAACCTAGACTTGACAAGGAGAGATTTCACAACAGAGTCCTTCAGTTTGCTGTTGTAAGGTCCAGATTTGCTATAGGAAGTTCCCATATGTTGATGTCTTTTCTTTTTCTATCCTTGGATAGTAATGCAGTCCTTTGAAATATTGAAAGTTTACCTAGACAACATGATCAATTAGACTAGTACATTTTTGTGCTTCCATGCTTTGCTGAGGTATCCTGTTCATGACCAAGTAATTTGAGAACTTTTGACAGTTCTGTCCCATGCGTGGTTTCCTGTTGCATTTGATTAACTGACTTTGGCTGATCCCAGAAAAGCTAAGCAGCATCAATGTGTGAAATGTTCTAGGCGTGCACCGCTTCATGCATAGAACAGCTGGTTTTAGAGATTCCATGCTCAACCCGTGATGTTTGGTCCATGCAGAGAATGAAATAGAACTGTTTTGCCTGGTGCATGGACTAAAACAGAGAAAAGACAAGTTTATCATCTTGAAATTATTATATTACTACTACACATTTCTTCTAGCCTGTGCCCAGCTTGGTGGCAGTACGTAACCAACCTTGGCTGATCTCCTAAAGCTATGCAGAATGAGGCCTAGTTAGTTTTTGGATGGGAGTCTACTAGGTCTATAGGCTAGAACAGGAAATTGAAAAACATCCCAGAAGAAGGTAATGACAAATGACGAACGTGCTGCTGCCAAGAAAAGTGCAGGAATGTTAAATTTGAAACAGACTTTGCCTTTTAGCTAAGTCTCCCTGTAAAAGAATGGGGTCTACCAGCATATATCTGCACGCAGAAGTAAATCCCATTGAGTTGATTTGGGCTTATTCCCAAGTGAGTGGTTCAGGTCAGGGTTTGTAGGCTCAGATTATTGTATGGAATTGTCAGCCCCTGAAATACATTGCTAATGCAGCCCTGACTTAAGCTCCTTGAGTTTGTTAGAAGAAATGTCTAGAGTAAGCACAAGGACAGGTGAAACAGCCCTTGTTTTCCTTCTTGTGAACTCTTCGTTCAGATCATGTCTATGGAAGAGTACCACCATTTTATGTCCTTGAAGGAAGAATTGCTCCTCCACTATTGCAGTTGGAGTGCAGAATTCTTTCTGTTTTTTGGAGCCTTTGGTGTATTGTGTTTTAGCTTTAGGGTTGTTGGGTTTTTTTAAAGTGATATTTCATAGTCTTTAAGCTCATCTGGCTGGACTTCCTCTTGAAGTTGGACTTTGCAGCATCCTAGGATGATGCTGAGATTTTGTAGACTGTCTTGCAAAGTGTGAGGCTTTCTTCACCAAACTTGAAAAGCCATCCTCTTTCGTTCAAAGTAGAAAGGGGGATATTGGACAAAACAGCAAAGTTTTGTGGCTTAGCCCAGGTTTTAATTTGATTGCTTAGGACAGCAGGTCATGAACAACAGGCTTCTTCAGATAGAGTTTTAATTGTCTGTAGCAGTGTTTCTCAACCTTGGCAACTTTAAGATGTGTGGACTTCAACTCCCAGAATTCCCTAGCCAGCCATGAATTCTGGGAGTTGAAGTCCACACATCTTAAAGTTGCCAAGGTTGAGAAACACTGGTCTTATAGCTACTTATATGAAGCTTTTCTCCATGTGCTGATGATGCAGTACAAATTACCTTTCCCTTATTTCAGGGCTGGAAGGGATGGATTGTGATGATAGGGTTGCTGTTGTTATGGTTCCTGCTATTCTTGCAATACGTTGTAACTGGGTGACGACTAGTGCCATGCAGAACATTTCTCCTGCATTCTTTTTCTAACCATTTGAATTGATTTGATGGAAAGGATTTTGAACTTTCTTCCAACAAAGAGCAGAATTTCATTGAAATTTTCATAGGTGGAGTGTGGTATTCTTGAGCTTCCTTAGAGAAAGGATGGCTGAGAGATGTTATGAGAATATCTTGTCTTTGGTGGTACAGTTTTCTCTCTGGCAGTCTGCAACTTTCCACAGTGATCTTAAATCCCAAGGGAAGTGATAAAGAAGTAAAGTTTCCCACTGGGTTTTCTTCAGATAGGAAGTATGGCAGCCAGGGAGGTTGGGGTAGAGGTGGGGTCGCTGTATAATAACAAACAACAGTACCAGCAGTTGCACCCTCCATGATTTCCAATAAAGCAACAATAAATCAAGCTCAAAAAAAAAAAAGCAAGCTCAAAAAATATAATATAAATATAAAGCAAGCTCAAAAAAAAGCAAGCTCAAAAAATATAACTGAAAGAAACTTGAAAAAAATTCTCAAGTTTCCTAGGAGAACAAGGCAGAAGAACAGAAACTTTTTTTCACAGGGAAACACCACCTCTGAAAATTGCAAAGGAGATGTTGGCAGAATGTAGGCTGGTTCCTTATGCATTGCCAAAAATAAGTAAACAGAAAGTGGGGCTCCCAGCGTTTGGTACTGCTAGGGTCACTTCCTTGAGGGTTGCAATGCAATCCTGCTTTGTAATGCAGAGTCCAAATGGGGGGTGGGGGGTGGATGGGTGGGGAGATGAGTCAGATATTCCTAGACAGTACTGTATATTCAGCTTCCCCCAACCTTTTCTTTTAAATGTCTTTCAATGGAGTCGCAAAATCAGAAATTGCAACTTCTAAAACATCTTGCTCTTCCTTTCCAATTTTCTAACTTGGACTATGAGCTATTTATTCATTAACAAAATTGAATATATGGCTTGAAACATTCCCTCTTTTTTTGCAATGTAGTTGTAAGATGGTAATGGTGCCTTTGTGCCCAGTTCTGCAGTAACGGCTCCACCGTAACACCACACTGGATCTTAGCCAAAGGTTTGAAAAGCAAAACAATTCCTGCCCTATACAAAATATGACATTTTGCCCTTTCTAACTGGTTTTCTGAGGCCATAGACTTTTAAGCTTTGATTTGTAAGTTTGGCTGTGGATGAAACTTTAGTGAGTCACCTAAGGTTGCCACAAATGCTATTAAAAAAAAAAAGGTAACTCCTTCAGCTTTGCAACAATGTTGTTTGGCAGCTACATGAGACTTAAAGCTTGTCTTCACTGCTTTGTTTTGTTTTGTTTTGTATGTACAGTTTCTGAAGCCTTTGGTATGGAAACAATTGCCAAGTGCTAACAAGGGCACGGAAGACAAAAAGTATGTGTGTGCATGCATGTGTGTGTCAACAGGCAGGTTGCACTTTTGCTTGCTGTGACAAGACGCTTGGGCTTTACAGCTTGACCAACTAGACTGCTGCTAGATTTACAGGATGAAAAAAGACAAATTTGCCTTAAATCAGAATATTTATTTATTTATTTATTTATTTATATTTCAAATTTAGTAACTGCCCATCTCACTCAAAGAGCGACTCTGGGTGGTTTACAAAAAAAAACCAGAATAAAACCAGAATAAATAATCATTACAATACAATACAATACAACATTGTGCAAAAATAAATAACTTAAGATCGTCATGTCATCTTGGTCTATAATTCAGGCTGGTCAAATAGACGGTCATTATGTAATTCATGATACGTGGGGGGCACCAGGTTGCCTGTCTTGAGAATGTGGTGAACCATGATTTTCCTGCTTCGTAACTACTTTTATTGCTAATCCCAGTATGTGAGTTTAGGGCTCAACATGTATGTTGCAGTGCAGAATTCTGGTGCTCCTCTGTCCTGAAAGCTCTTTTTATTTCTGGAAGGTCCCAGGCTGATTCCCCAACAGGTTTGAAAACTGGTGAAAAGACTCCTGCTTGGAACTATGTCTGCCCCATGCTTGAGGTTCTTATGGACTACCTGTCTTACTGATGCAGATAATTTTGTTTTACCCACCTGTTAATTTCCCCTGGATTTCTGTATTCTTTGGAAGCAGCAGATTTTGCTGGCATCTCAAGCTGTCATTCTCCCACAGATTTCAGAATAGAAGAAGAAGGGCTAACAGCTCAGCATTGTGCATTTTCAGGTACTCCAGGTACTTCTCCCCTGGATTGTCTTGCTGTCTGAAATCAACTGAAATTCTTTGATTGATAAACTGCCATTGGTGGTGGTCCATCTCTACAAGGCTAGCATAACAGTACTTGCAAATTTGTCACCATTTCTCACCACTTTTCATGGCAAAAATGAACATAGTTTTTTGGGGGGAGGCAGCGGTGGGTGTCCTGCTAGGAAAGGCGATTTAATGAATCAAACCAGCAATTCTATTTCAGTACATTCAGATTTCCAAATCAGAACTTAAGAATAATGAAAAGCACCAGATGGGCTTGACTTGGACTAATTCAGCCATCTTTCACATCTGCACATACGGATTTCACACCTGAACTGGTTGGAATCAAGTCAGCGCAAATGGGAAGATTTGAAACCATCTGGGCGTCTGAATCAGGCCAGTTTTCTTGTCGAAGTGACCATTCAAATCAGCCCTGATTCACACAGGCTTAGAGAGTATGATCTTTCTACTTATATTGATAGCAGGAGCATAAGACATTGTACAGCATGATTTTTCTCTTATGCCTGTTGTTACAGATAAGATCATGTCTCAGTTATTACATTTGCTGCAAAGACAATTAATTTCCAGGATTTAGAATGATTGCAACTGAAATGTTCTGGTAAGGCACTCTTCTTCCCAGATCATTCTTCCTAGCGGTGTGTGTGTGCACACATGCACATGGGTGAATATAGGGTGGATATGTGTATACACACACACACATACCTCCATTGACCTGTATGGTAGGTTGAGAGATGGGAACGGTTGATCAACATCAATATATGCAAGTGAACTAGGGAATGATAGATCTGCCTCTCTCTTCCTCTTGTATGTTCTTTCACTCCAAGCTTTAGAAGATAACTTGCAGTATTAAAATTCTTGGAAAGGTTATGCAAGCTACTGATTTTTTTAAAAAAAACGGTGCACCTGTCTTACCTGCAGCTATCTTTCCGATGCTAAAATAAGGCACTACTCTGTTGGAGAACTGAAAGGGCAAAAAGAGAGAGAGACCACAAAACAAGAAGAATGTGGAAGGCTATGATAGAATTCAAGGTTCAACGGTGAATCAGCTTTTGCTTTTGTTCTTGTGGGTATCAACTTTCAGCCAGCTTCTTCTAGACTTTTTTTGGCATGGTGGATGACCTCTGAGCACCTGGGATTGTAGAATTACGGAAGCCGATCTGGTGTGGGTTTGAACAGCACCTGGACAAAGGTCCATTGAGGGCCATCACATCACTCCTGAGCAGTTAGAGGAAATATCTTGAGCTCCCCTTCCCCTTGCAGGCAGTCATGTCAATCTGGGCTGTGCAAAGATTCAACTCAATGGCCAGGCTATGTGATTGAACCTCCAGATTGAGTTGTCTTATCAAATCAATGATTTGAATCAGATGCCTCCAAATTGATTCGGCAATTCAGGGAGGCTTTTGCACATTTGGACTGATTGGGAAAATCACACTGAATCACATGGCCTTGAATCAGAGGGAAGCTGATTTGACTGCTCCTAACAGCTGTGTGCAAAGTTCCTTGAGCACATCTGCTTACAGGGACATCACATTTGCACAAACGCTCTCTTCGTCTTGTGGAACAGGTGTCATCAGGCTTTGTCCGATGATTTGTCAGCCTGGCCTACCTCCCTGGATTGTCATGCAGGCGAAATGGCAGAGCAGAACCGGCAGAGCAGAACCATTCACAGCCTGAGTAGCTTCTTAGAAAAAGGAGAAGCATGTGCATGCATGCGTTCTTCATAAGGAATGAAGTGCAGATCCACCTATGAACAAGCACACCACTTAAGGTTCTTTCTAGAGGGTAGTGGTACAGAAATTTTACAAATCAATAATAAGCAAATAAATCAATAAGCACACTGACATATGAGGGCTTTAAATGCTTTATTTACTTATGGAATTGGACCGGTGGCCAGCCTTTCTGCTCAAATGAGAAATCAAGGTGCCTAACAGTAATTAAAATGTGAAATACAAGAAGTTTAAAATAGTGCATTCAGACTGATGCTAACATTAATTAACAGCCTGCTGAAAGAGATGCACACCTGCAGATTTTTCTAGAAGCGGGCCAAATGCAGTTACTAAGACTTTCTGAAGCAGAATCTAAGCTCCTAGCCCCTATGATTCTAAAATGATGTTGGGAGGGAGGGGGAGGGAGGGGGAGGGAGAGAGAGATGATAGAGAGATAGATGGATGATAGACAAAGTTAGATAGAGATAGAGGTAGATGATAGAGATAGAGATGATAGAGATGATAGATAGATAGATAGATAGATAGATAGATGTAAGATTAACAGATAAATGGAACCCTCCCTTCTGAAGAAGCAGGAAAGAATTCTGCTGTTTTGTAAACTATTTCAGAATTTTACCCACAGTGTCATACCTCCTCCGTATTCCTGGGTGACCTATGAACAACAATGGTTTGTACTCTCTCTGTTAGCTTTGTCAAAGCAGTAATTAACCAGCCTTCTCTCCCTGGAGCTGTGCATATTCATGCTGGCACCATCAATAAAAGGCAGCGCACGGAGAAGAAAGCAAACAAAACCAGCCACGGCGCTTTCGAAGGCCTTTAAACCCTGGCAGGGATGGGGGGAGAAATCAATCAGTGTTTGTCAAAGGGATGAAATAAAGGCAACAAAGCACAGGGTGGTGGGGAACGGGGCATTCTGTTACCTGAAAGCTTTTAAAAGCGTTTGGGCCGAGCAATAAAGCAGGAGCAGGTGTTGAGGGAACCCGGTTTGGTTTTGCTCTGCTGAGTGTGGGTGGTGAGTGCATGCGGGTTCTGTTTTCTTGTTGTGTTTTCTTTTTGCTGCTGATACACATCAACTCTCCTGACTTCTGTAGCCCTTCTGTGAGTCATCTGATGGTGCTAGACAAATGGAATTTTTGTAGTCAGGGATCATTTCAATACCAGATACTGGGGCACAGCGAGAACCAAAGGAAAAACTCACCCCTTCAGATTGAGCTGGTAAAATGCGGGAGGGAGGAAGATGAGAGGCAGGCAGGCAGGCAGGCAGGCAGGCATCTCCCCCAGCTGGACTCTGTCTCTTATCATCTCTCTTCTCAGTGAGTCTTCTTCCCATCTATCAAATGAGGCAAGTGCCCTTAGAGTTCCTTAAAAAGAAACAACAGATCAGTGTTTCTCAACCTTGGCAACTTTAAGATGCGTGGACCTCAACTCCCAGAATCCCCCAGCCAGCCATGCTGGCTGGGGGATTCTGGGAGTTGAGGTCCACACATCTTAGAGTTGCCAAGGTTGAGAAACACTGCAGTAGATGGTAAGTGGAGCAACAGGCTTAGAAGAATGGTAGACTTCCCTTTGGTTTTCAAACAGGAGCTGGTGGATGGTGTAGCGGATTCCTGCACTGAACAGAGATGGGACTAGAATCAGAGTCTTTTCCAGTGGTGTCCCATAGAACCCTAGGGTTCCATAACAACTTGATGGGGTTTCCTGAGAAACTAAGGGTAATTTTAAAAAAAAAAGGTTCACCTGAATGCAGCCCATTTTTCATCACCAGAACTTTTGGGGATCCCAGATTGATTTTTTTTTTAATTGGTTCCATGGCCTGAAAAAGTTTGAAACTTTCTGCACTAGATGACCCAGAAGGTCCCTTCCAACTCCTTTATTCTATGAGAATCTCAAGAGGCCTTTGCTTTTTGGGTTCCCTGAACATGAGATGTCATTTTCTGGGATATAATGAGAGCCTAGCAAAGTGCTCTTCAGGGTTATAGTGAAATGTCCTTAATTCTTCCTTCAGCTGCTTGGCTTCACTGCAGATGGTGATTTACTGAAGAGGCTGCTCTGCTTGAGCATGTGGGTGTTTATATGCATGTAAAGGAGGTGGGAAGCTACCAGTTTCCAGAGTCATGATTTATTCAAGAGCCACTAGCTGAGACAGATAATGTAATTTCGCAGTAACCCATCCCCTGGTGAACCTCCAATCTGCTCCATAGTTCCATATGCTGCATTAGGGACAATTCACAAAAGGCAGGATTCTGTATAATCCAGTAGCAAGCTCACACTTGGGGTGCACCTTCTTATATAGCCACGTTACAGCCTTATCCAGAAACGGGAGGCACCATTAGGTTCAAGGAGAATGAGATTTCCAGCTGCACCAGAAAAATACATTTTTAAAATGCCCATGGGGTGGGCAAACCCCAACTAACCCCATCAGGATTGAAAATCATTTGGGAGCTACGGGATGGAAAGGGTGGTAGAGGAATACCGAGGCTGGAATCCTTCCATGCTGCAACCATCTGTTGGAACTCATCTTTTTTCTCTGTTTTTTGTTTGGGGTTTAAATCCTCCTTCCCCCCCAAAAAACCCTGATGTACTAAAATAGAAATCCACTGGTTGATTAGAGGAAGTGAATGGGGAAATGAATGCTTATTTGTGGGAAAACATTCCTCTTCCAGCATATCCTTTATGGAAGCTACGTCAAACATGCATCCCCAGAGCTATCTCCACCAGCCAGTGCCAAAACATCTCCTCCAGGAGAGGAGGATCTTTATCAGGATTAACAATCCAAGGAGCTAGATGTAATTAGCTGAATTGTCACAGCCTCCCTATTTTGGGAGGGCCATTCAAAAGCTAATTGCATCTTCCCAAGACACGGAAATGCTATGCAGCCTCAGGCTATGAGGAGGACTTCATGGATGCAACATTTCTTGAAGTATTTGTTGCTTTTGCCAGTCCTTTGACTCTTCTCCAAACTCCCCAAGCTCTAGACCACAATTCATTGTCCCTTCCACCCCTGCCTTTCTTCTTTCTAGCTTGTAGTTTTTATTGTAACTCACTATTTTCTGGATTTATTGTGTACCTAATTAGTAGATTTCTAAGGCACAGGGAAGTACCCCATAATAAATCTCATTCAGTTATTATATTTGGACTATTTTTAAAAAATGATTTCATACATAACTGGGGTGGGAAGTTATTTTTGTCCAAGCTGTTGTCTGCATAGGAGGGAGATTTTACCTTTGACAAAAATCCACCAATCTGCCACCAGCATTAACCTGGAAGAATTGCTGTCATAAATGCCAAGGGTGACTTTTTCCCAAGTCTAATGCTTTCAGAGAAATGGATTTTTATTGTAAACCATGGCAGCAGAAATGAGTAAAAATAAGGGGGGTGAGGGAGCTGAAACTTCTTCTAACTGATATGAGAAACTTTAAAACAGAGAATGGAACTTCCCCTGCTTGATAGAAGATAAAAGGGAGTGAAACTTCTGCCTGGTAGGTGGGTAAAAAAAGGGGGGGGTATGAAATTGTCTTTGCCTCCATTTTGCAGAGCCCCCCAAATCCTCTTCCTTTACACTTGCTAAAAATTTACGTTTCAAAATTACAAAAGTCGCAGCTAAGTTCACATTTACTGTCACATCTCATGTACGTAAAAATGGGATAATTTTGACTGATCGAATGGGCAGGGGAGGAGAAGGATATCCGGAATGCTTCAGAAAGGTCAGGATGAAGGGAGGTGGGAATGCAGAAAACTAATCTCATCCCTTGCCTGACACTTTGAAAGGAGGAAAAAGCCACAATAACGATGCTCACTTGAGTCATGAGCTCCTAGTATTAATCTTTATTTCAAATTAGAGAAGGCAACATGCTTTAAGTGCAGTAATAAACCCACAGCAAGCCATCGCTGTGATGTTGTTTTCCTCTGGGCTCTCACGGACCAGGGTATTGATCAGGCTTTGTAGTAACACAACGGCTGAATTGTGGATAGCAAATATGTGTTGAATTGATCTCCTTTGGTGGAGAACTCCACCCGACCTCTACTCCTGTTGACAGTATTTATTGGAGAAGGTCAGATATGTGTTGGGAGCAGAGAGAGGCATAAACGTTGTTTAGCTCTTATTATGTTGTACTTTTTAAGCAACAATCTCACTTCCCCTGCAAACTGGTTAACTTTGAGGAGAAGCACCATCCATATGTCGTCTGCATACAACACACACACACAGCCTTTTTTGGTGGCTCTGATATATTTCATTATTTCTTTTGCTGAGCCCCTCTATTGATTACTTTGTTTTGTGGTTTGATAATGTAATCTCAGGGCTGTTTTCATTTAATGAACATGCTCTTCTGATGTTGAAGGAGATTTGGAGCAGTCACTGAAACAAATATTATGGATTGCCCATTCCACGGCAGCCCTTCCACCTTCCCTGGTGGAAAAAAAATGTCATGAAACTGAACCCATTGCCAGAGAATGGGAATCTCCAGCTCAGCAGCATTTTGGGATGATGATCAAAGGGTCTTTGGGGAGATAAAAAGAGGATTGCATTTATTTACTCCTGATGAGGCAGAACATCACTTGCAGAGCAGTAAAAAGTCATTGTTGCATTTCTCCTCCGAGAATGGAGGAAGAACAGCAGATGATTCCAGTAATGCTTAATTTGAGTGATGGGGTAGGAGGGCTTTTTATTATAAGCTGATTTTCCTGAGCTTAAAAAAAGGGAAAGCAGAGTGATACACCTGTGGACTCTTGTCTCATCAGCCATTATGGAAGCTGACAGGTTTTATTACCTTAAGGAAGGATTTTTCAACATTGAAGATTTATATGTTATTCGGTGGCTGTGCACAGAGGAAGCAGAAATGAGGAATGAGGGAGGTTAAATATGTGCAGCTTGCCCAGGATCTTATTTGATTGATGCTCCTTGAATGTGAACTTGTGATTTTTTTAAAAAAAACAATAAAAATTGCAGTTCAAGAAAATGTTTCAATCCTGGCAAACATAGGGAGCTGCCTCCAACCGAATAAAAATATTGATCCTTCTAGTCCAGTATTGTCTTCACAACTGGCAGCAATGTTCTAGGTGTTCATTCAGGTGGGTACTTTTCCTAACCCTGCCTGGAGATGCTGATGATCCAGCCTGGGTCTTTGGCATGCAAAGTATGGTCACCAGGATAACATCCTGATGTTCATTTAGGCCTTGAAATAATAAAAATAATAAAAAGGATAAGCGTCAGATGTTATTTATTTGTTTAGTTAGAAGGAAAAGAAAGAAAAAAGGGAAGACAGGAGAGAAGTTGAAGAACGAAAGACAATCTCTGTTCACCACCTTGGGTGGAAGCAAACCACGGAGTACTAGATTCAGAGTGTTGCAAAATTCCAGATCACCGCTAGACGGCAACAAAGACTTTGAGTGCTCTGTAGCTCTTTGTTTTCATCCTTTGGCTGGCTGGGTTCATGTAGGTCAGATCTGCTAAGGCTAAGTAAGAATGGCTCAAAAGAACAGGCATAGTTCATGATGTTGGTGCAAACTAGATGCATTTAAAAGGCCTATCCTTTTCTCCCATCTTTAATCATCACAAATGTACCCTTTTTCTGTGCTTATCTCCAGAGGGTAGGATGGATGGATATGGTACACAGTTTATTTTTCTGCCAAGAGGCAAAATCTGAATGCCTGTGGCACATATGTATATACTGTATACACACACATATATCTCCCAGTAAAATGATAGCTAATTACGTCTTTACCATCACATTTATGAAATCTCTGATCTCAGAGACTGCTGACTCACCCAGGCTGCAATCTTCTGCACAATTACTTGCAAGTAAGTGCCCTTGACGTTAATGGGGCTTATTTGTAAGTAGCTACCTAAAGCTTCAGTGAACTAAGCCATTCTGTGGAGCATTTGGTTTTGATCAAGCAGGTTCTGTAAACCCAGCCACTGGATTTTGTTCAACAAGCATGGTTCAAGAAACAGTAGTTTAACATGGGTGAAATAGTCCATAGAACATTTTACTCACTAACTTCAGGACGCTTGGTTTGCACCTGGTTGTATATTTTTAATTTTCCTCAACTGCTAAACCTCAGCCAGAACGTCACTTTTTTTTTTCCTAAATGTGCACACAGCTGAGTGCAATAAAGAAAAAAAACCCCAAGCTTTTAGAAAAGGAAAGTTTTTTTCACAAAGATTTCTTAAAGAATTGTTTTTCCTTCCCTTTGCTCCAACCAAACACATGAGATTGAGTAACCTAAATGTCTATAATCTGTTTTAAACTGGTGTGTTTTAATGTCAGGGCTGAGATTGCATTTCTTGACTGCTAACAGCATCTCTCTCCCCTCCTTCACATAGAAGGGTCTTCATATTCCTAGCAGAGGTAATTCGTTATGCAGAATTGGGAACCACGATCAAACTGATCTTTCAACCTTGGGAGGGGGTTCTCTTTCTCAACGGGGGTTCTCTGGAAAGGATTGACTGCAGGTGCTTTGGATAAAGATCTCCTTCTTCAGCCACAGTGGAAGAACTTGTTGTAATAGTAAAGTGAGACCAGTATTAAAATATTACTGTACTGTGCAGGGCAGCCAGATCTGAGTTGCAAATACCCAATCAACCCTTTGATGTACAGAGGTGTTCATCTGATGCCATCTGATAGGTCGCAACCCAGAAGTGGTTGTCCTCGTGTGGCATGTCCCAAATCCCTTGTCTTCTTTCAGGTTACTGCATTCCATTTCCTCTCATGGTTTCTCCTCTGCTATTTCTCCAACAGATGCTCAACACAGTAGGGTTACTCAGCATGCTCCAATCATCTTAGAATCAGTGGGGGCTGCAACCACCCGCTTGGCTTTTTTTGAGATCCCCACCCTCTACTCTCTAGGATTTGTCTTTTTTACCACTGATGGCTTTTATCGCTTTTCTAGGAACCCATATGAATTTGTCCACATTCTTCCCCAAATATGGTGGCCAGAAGTGGCGGATAATCTTATAGGAAACAATAGCAGGCGTCTAAACCCATTCCAAATCCATATACATCCCAACCCTTGATTGAATTAGGTAATCCAGTCCCACAAACAAAACTCCCCAAAGAGTTGCTTCTGTTTTTCTACCTCATTCTCAAACTGCTGCAGCATTTTTTTTTTTTTTTGAGATGGTGTTTCCAAGCTTGCTATATTTACGCAACAGGAGATATTGCTTGGGCTGTTGTTCCAATGGCATCCTGTATTTCTTTGTCAGGTCTTCAACCTCCCTGGTTGCCCTCACTTCCTGCTCTGAAAAAGTCCATCCTGAGGTCTTCCCTTGAGATTTAACTGAAATGAGGAAGGCTGGAGACTGCTGAAAGCATGATGGAAGATGACTAACTCACAAACACACATCCTTGTCCAGCTTGTAACTAAGTAAATGCAAGAACCTCATTCTCCACCATCAGAATTCCTATACACCTCCCCTCTAAAAAAAATAGGAATTTCTTTTTGAGCAAAGTGACTGCAGATGATTAAAAAAAAGAATGAAATAAAAATCAGAGGACATTTTTGACACACAGCTCTTAGTCTGGGTATTTAGTTGCTCCACTATGTGATAGTTATATCACAACCAGAAGTTGCCAATGTATAAAGCATATAATGTTAGCATGTAGAGGTATCTGCAGGATCCAAAGTTTTCTTCAGAATGACAAAAGCAGCATTGCATCTTCACAGCACAAGCTCCACCCCATGTTATGACATCACCGGCACTCTCATTAAAGGGGCAGAGCTTGCATTGTGTAATGGTATGTGGGAATGACCTTGGGAGCCAGGAGGAAGAGCCACCCATGGAAGGGACCCTCCCTAGTTTTCTGGAAAATACAAGTAAAGGAGGGGAGAAATGTTTTCAGACTTACAAGATTCTGCTACTATAACCTTACAATAAAGGTAGTGATAGAACTCATGGTTGGTGTTTCTTGTCTGGACTATCACAAAGGGCATGATGGTTGTTTAGTCTGCAGCTCTTCCTCCTGCCTCCCAAGGTCATTCCTACATACCATTACACATTGCAATGGCACGATGCCACTTCCATCCTGTCATGTGTATGGCCACCAGACCCAAAAGCAAAAGAGGCTATTGGCTTGTATACTTTGGAGAAACCTATTTGAGTTCCCTTAGTAGGCCCTTTTCAGTGGGAGAGAATTTCTTCATCCCAACTCATTGAGTCTCAGTCTTTATCAAATGCACTGAGAAGTCACTGTGCAGGAAAAGAAGACAAATTTTCAGCACTTCAATTTATGAACGTCAGCTCCTCGCTAATGCGGATAAATATTTTCCAAAGAATAATATTTTATAATTAAATGTGATAATCTCAAGGAAAGCTCTCTCTCTCCAAAATGAGAATTACAGTTTATTAATTCACACTTAATTTGCATTGACAGCAACTCAGTGGGTGAAAATTAATATATCATACTTTCACGGTGCTATGTCGTTTTCTATTGAAGAAAGAAAGGAGCAAAGAAATAATATTAAGAACACAACAGAGTGGAGGTCCCTGGGGGCATTCCAGAAGAACAGGAGGAAAGCCCTTATTTCATGCAAAATCTTGCATCTTTCCTATTGTGTCTATTTATATCATACCAAGGCAATGGAACTGTTTCATTATGGCTTTCATTGGTTAGCTGCAGTATTGGAACATATGCAGGAGGAGATTCCACTACTGCAGGCTTTAGATGGTTCTTTTGGACCATCCTTTTCTTCTTATTCCTCAAGACCATATGTAGATTGTTGTTTATTCGTTTAGTCGCCTCCAACTCTTCGTGACTTCATGGACCAGCCCACGCCAGAGCTTCCTGTCGGTCGTCAACACCCCCAGCTCCCCCAGGGACGAATCCATCACCTCTAGAATATCATCCATCCATCTTGCCCTTGGTCGGCCCCTCTTCCTTTTGCCTTCCACTCTCCCTAGCATCAGCACCTTCTCCAGGGTGTCCTGACTTCTCATTATGTGGCCAAAGTATTTCAGTTTGGCCTTTAATATCATTCCCTCAAGTGAGCAGTCTGGCTTTATTTCCTGGAGGATGGACTGGTTTGATCTTCTTGCAGTCCAAGGCACTCTCAGAATTTTCCTCCAGCACCACAGTTCCAAAGCATCGATCTTCCTTCTCTCAGCCTTCCTTATGGTCCAGCTCTCTACGTATCTACGTATGTAGATACGTAGTGTCTTTTCTCTAACCAAAGAAGTCAGTTTATCCATCTCAGTGAGGTCGATCAATTTTATCAGATGCAACATAACTTTTCCAATGAAGTTTCACACCATTTCTCTCTTGCGTTTTGCATCTCAGGAAATTTCAACAGTACTGAGGTAGATATTTGGGGACTTCCTGACAGTTGTGTGGATAACACCCATTATTTTGGAAGCTCCTGCAATGGCTGCAGATTCTTCACTGAACATTGAACATCTTGTTTTATTGTAAACCGCTCAGAGTTGCTCTTTGAGTGAGATAGGCGGTGACTAAATTTGAAATATAAATAAATGAAATCAATAAATGCTTTCTAATACTTCCTTGAGTTGAATGGCTGAGTCCATAACTTTAAAAGCAAATAACTTTGCACTTCAATGAATGGCTGGGGTTCTGAAAACTACTTGTTGTTGTATACACATATAGTGAATGTAGTGGAGGAATTAAACCACTGGCCTTATTGGTGGCAAATATTTTTACTTGGTAAAAAATGGACCTCAGAATTCTCTGCAGAGGAACTGTGTGGCAAAGGTGTCAATGGCTCATGAATAAGAAGGCAAATGGGTTTCTTGCAAGTTTTCAAGCCATTGTGCTTATCCAGCTTTTAGTAGTACTGTAGCAATAGTAAAAGGAGGAGGAGGAGAGGAGGAGGAGGAGAAAGAAAAGGAGGTGAATGGGAAGAAGGAGAAGGAGAAATACATATCAGAAACTCTACTCCTAAGAACCTACAGGAGGTTGACCATTAATTGTCTCCAAGCTCTGTTATTTTTGCTAAACTAATCAATCCATATAAAAAAGAGCAGATTAAATTGACTGACCCTCATATATTTAATGATTGCTGCTATTTGACCAAGAAACATTTCTCAGGAAACCGCTTGTCATGAGCTATCAATATTCCTTTAATCCCATGTTCGTTATTGGCACACTTTGTTACTTTCTGCAATGGCCTGTCCTGAGCAGTGGGTCTGCTTACGCAGCAAGAAAATGAGATGGTAAATGACTACACAAACAATCTGATTATAGTATTTAATTCCCTTCCTATAGATTTCCAGGGTTAGGAAGCTTCCCTTTTCTTGTTATTGTCACCCCCTTTTTAACGATCTTCCTTGCTAACACAGTACATTTGTTGTCTTGGGCACTCTTTCCAAATGTGTGTGTGTGTGTGTATTTGAATTATCCTCCTACACAAACCCCAACTTTTTTTATTTGCACAGCTAGACTGACACACACTCTCCCCTTTCTCAAAGCACATTGGCTAACAAGAGACCTTGTTTTCTGATATCTGTCCCTAAAATATTTTCTTTGGCTTTGCAAAAACCAAGCACAGTCTGGGTCAATTTACAACTTTCTACTGCCTGAAGCACAGTCCAATTTCTATTCCGTTTCCCCCATATACTGTATGTGAAGGTGAACTTTTTAAAGCGCAAGTAAAAAACATCCTGATGTACTATGAAGATCTTAATTCCCACCTTCTTACTATATTTCCCATGGTGACAGCCAAAGAAGGTTCTTTCTCCTTGTTATATGATAAGGCTGGGCCCAAGGCCATGTTGGAAGATCCACCAAGGAAGAAAAATGAGACAAGTTGGAGCAGATATATTAACTGAGTTCACACATCGTACAAAACTTTGAAATACAATTTGTTTGGTTTTGGATTAACTTGCATGAACCCAATTATTATGGTAGCAAATTATTGCTAAGAGCTAAGCACAATATGTGTATCTATTCAACTATGGCTTGCTCAGTCTGTGCTTAAGCAAATCATGTAATCATTGACTCAAAAGTATACCCTTCTCAGTGCTGGGCTATCCTTTATTTTTTTAGTTTTGTTCAAATGTCACAGCCTTTCATGTGCAGAACATACATGTACACAGGTGACACTTTCAAGTTTGGTTCAAGGATGCAGATGATTAGTTGAGTTGAATGCAAGGAACAATTGGGTTTTCCCATCCACACAGTCTGGGGCTGGATAGCTATCTATCCAGATGTTTGCAGATCATTTTGCATGTGTTTTATGACAAGTACAGCTTCATTGTGAGATTATGGTTTCTGTTATAAAAATTAAATGTTCGTAGCCAGTTTACATACTCCATCCATCTGAATTCCAGATGTGCTAGAAATGGTAACAGCAGCAAAGAGTTCTGTTGCACACTGAGGTCTAATGATTTTCATGTGACAACTTTCAATGTCTACATAGTACTTTGGCAGATGTAGTTTCACCATGGTGCTAGGCAGATAAATTTTCCTGCCATTTTTTTCCCCAGTTCTCATTTACTTTGATGAAAGAGAAATTGCTTTTGAAATCTCTTCTCAAGGAGAAAAGAATTCCAGTGAAATTCTCATGGGGTAGAGTATGATATTCCTGTACTTATTTCAAGATGAGCTGACCAAGGGGAATTTGAACGTTCTGTCTTTCATTGTACAATTCTCTTCAAAGCAGTCTTTCTCCTCCATGGCTTTACAACTTTCATTTAATCCTAAAAGAAGATAACAATTCCTTTCAGGAGGTGGGGGGGGGATTTGTTTGTTTGTTTTGTTTTTTTCCCTTTTCAGATTAAGGAGTATGGGCAGTCAGGTCAGTTACAGAGTGTTTGAGAGAAGTGTTGCAGAAAACAATCCCAACCCATTACCACCTCCAGCAAGAAAAGAACACCCCCAAGAGACATTGTGAAAATGAGATAGAAAACCAGAAGCTTCTTTTTCAGGGGGAAAAAAAAACAATTGAGAAAATGCAGGGCTGATTTCACCTTTCAATGCACCACAAACTGCAGGCTGATGCTATATGGGATCACAGTTGAATGACAGATCCCCCCTCTATTATCTAGTTTCCCAAGAACTTCTAGCAATGTTGGTGCATAGGGCACAGTCTCTCTTTGCCAGGGGAGAGAGAAATATACACCTCATGTCTATTTCCTCTAAGCTCTCCTGGTCCTACCAGCAGACACAAAGCTTCCAGGCAAAGCAACATTTCCTGAAAAGAGAAAACCTAAAAGTTATTGGTTCCACAAAAACAAGATGGTATGTTGAATTGCATATTTAAAAATCAGACATTTTTGTGTAGGTAGAGGGAGAAGCCGTAAGTCATGTTTTGAGATTGGGAGGTTGGGGCTTTAAAAAAACAACAACAACCACTTTTTCTCTATCTACTGTGAAACTTCCCCAACTTTGCTTTGGCAGTAGCTACTCATATTTTTAGTCTGAACAAGCTTTCATTTGTAAAAATATAAGGTGGATGGAAGAGCCAAGAAAAGGTAAAAAAGCCATTCCGGTATTTATTATTTCATGGTTTCATGTATCCCCACCATACTATGCATCATTTTCGTTCTGGTTCTCAAGAGCGTTCTCTTTATGAAAATTTGATGTTTTTGTCAAGAGAGGATGCCAAGTTTGCAAACAAGGAGAAGGAAGAGAGAGCCAGTTTGGTCTAGTGGTTAAGGCTCCAGGCTAGAAACCAGGAGTCTGAGAGTTCTAGTCCTGCCTTAGGCATGAAAGCCAGCTGGGTGACCTTGGGCCAGTCCCTCTCCCTCAGTCCAACTCACCTCACAGGGTTGCTGTTGTGGGGAAAATAGGAGGAGGAAGGAGTATTTGGTATGTTTGCCGCCTTGAGTTATTTATAAAAATAATAAAAGTGGGATAGGAAATAAATAAATAAATAAAATCCCCTTGGCTGGAGCGTTCAGATTGTGCCATAGTGCAGTCTAGTAAAGCATCCACTTCAGAACTACGTTAGGCTCTGCAACTGCTCTTAAAAGACTTCACTGAAACTGAGTAATAAAGATGTATGACTCAAAGCACTGTAAGTCAAATCCTCCTTTTTCATAACTTCTGGAACATTATCAAAACACTATTTGCTTTGTAGATGGGTTTTTTTTTTAAGTTCCTATGGGAATGGAGATGTTTGAATGCATGCACAGCAGATTTAAGATGGAAGACTTAAATCTTGAAGATGGAAGCAATATTGCCAAACATTTCATGCGACAAGCTCTGAACAAGTTGAAAAAGGTCCAGTGAAAAATAGACATGGTAGCAAAGATATTCTCTGGTGTGCTTGGGAATGGGAAGAAGAGACAGGTCCTCCCATTGTAATGTTTTTGGTAGCGATCCACTTTTCCTCTCTGCAACAAAACTTCCATATATATGACAGGTGGTGGTGGTAGTGGTGGTGGTGGAATCTCATTCTCTTTAAATTTTACAATAAGCTTAAAATGTTCTTCACTTACAAAGGGATTATCAGTTTCCAAACCTACATAAATATCATGGAAGGTGGGAGAAGAACCATAGCATTGAGGAAGCTGTTCAAAAACTTTATGGTTGTTTAAAGAATAGAACAGCAGAACATTCCGAGTCAGCCCAAGTAGAAAAAAGTCCAGTGCCATCTGGTGATGAGCCACAGTAATGACACCATCTCTACGGTGAATTTCTTTTCCCAACCTAACTTTAATGATTAATGACCCCACAAAACCTATGTGCTTTGAAAATTATAATTTTGCCCTTTTCTTCCTCCTCCTAGCAGTAAATTGGGTCAACGTGTTCCACAAATTTACATTTCAATTAATCCCTTTCTTTCCTTCCTATGGCAATAATACTTTGGGCCCACTCAAGGAAAGACGATCTCTTCCACCACTTTGTTCATGAAAAGCTCCTTCATTCAGAAAAGGCCATGCACTGGTAAGAAGTAATCTTCAACCTTGTTCTGTCTTCTCCCATTAGATTTAATAAATGCACTGAAGAAGATAGGGCGGTTTCAAATTCTCAGTCTCTGAAGCAGTTCCTTTGAGAAGTTTTTCCTTTCAAATGCCATCAGCAAAATGGGATTCTACCATTATCCACCTCATGTACATCTATGGCCCAAGCCAGACACAATAGTGAGAGATGCATTTTTTCCTCTTCATAGGTTCACATGTAAAGCATGGGTATCTTATTCATTGCTTCCCCTTCTCTTGTATTACCTCTTAGAGCCCTTCATTTGGGAGGGATTTTTAGCTGAATTCAAAAATAATAAAAGTGCCTGGAACAACCAAGCGTGAGGGAATAAGGTACAAGGAGAAAGAGTTTTCTTGGCAGGAGCAGTGTCCGTCTTCAAAAGACCCAGGTACTTGGAATATCCATGTCTGATGCCTGCCCTAGTGTCATGCTGGGGCACCATGCCTCAGGGACTCAGGGAAGCTCATAAGTTTCTTCAGCCAGATAACTATGGGTAGCAAGTTACTATTCATCAGTAAATTCCCCCCAATCTCAGTTAGGTACCAGATGAGCCTTGGATGAGGTTTTGGGAACTCATTTTAAAAATTCCTCAATTTCAGAAGGTTAGTCACTAGAGAACTGTTGTTTTGGATGTTCAAAAGCAGCTTCATTTTTAAGCAAGATACTGGGCCACAAGATCGATGGGCTTAACTGCCATTTACATTTTTCAAAATGCTTCATTTCCAGTGCTCAAGGAGAAATCTGCCCCCAGTGGATTCTTGGATTTTTACTGGTGTCTCTGATCCCTTGGAATCACATGTTGTTGTTGCTGCTTATTTTTGAATTGTGTAATCGCTTCGAGCTTCCAGGGCTGGATCAAAAGAGCTGCCATGATTTCTCAGTCCCATTTGCGGATGGAATATCGGGGTGGCTGTTTTCACAACCTTGGAATGATACACTTAACTGGATCAATGGCATCTCCAGAAAGTCATTTGAACCTAAAAATCCAGGCATTTCCAGACTAGGAGGAAGGTCAAAAATCCTTTTCTGTTGTCATGATGAATTGTCAATTTAGGGATTTCTCTTGAGCTTCAGGACTCATCTGAACCAGCATTCAGCACAGAGACACAAGACTAGAGAAACTGGGCAAAAAATAACTTTAATTATTTTGCTTTTGTGTGTATTTTTTTTCCTAGTCTGGCCACTGTGGATTTTTTAAAGAAAAAATCCAACCAGTTATCCTTCATCCCTTGGAAAAGTCCATTCCAATTTGACAAGAACACTACTACCCATTTGGGGGGCAGCAAATTTTACCCTGAAGTTCAACTCCCCAAATTCTATTATGATGTGTTCTATTTTGGGGTTGTTGTTTTTTAAAAATCAAAAGCTATTATTGTGTTATTTTTTTCCATAGCTAGCTAGGATTTTAATTCAGGCTAGATCCTTGTGATGTGCTTCAGTGTTTATTTGCCTGCACAGCAGTATGAAGCCCACAACTGTTTATTCTACAGCAATTACACTAACATTAATAGAACTGCTCCAGAATAAATGGGTCATAGATTACAACCTAAATGACTTATTGATCAATATGTATGAAATGCTGAAAACCTATGAACTTAGGTATCTGGGATGCTTATTTGTTTCCTTTAAAAAAAAAAAAACAGCAATAGTTCTTCATTGATCTCATTATATAACTCCATAAAGTTCTGTGAGATGAATGGTCCTTCAGAGTTTTGATATAAGTCGCTCATATTTTTGCTTGCTGGTCCCTTCTGGGAGTTATTAGTTTCCATAGCCCTCACTGACTGGGTAATTTCTTCTATCTGTCCTTATTAAGTTAAATCAATTGAACTTTGGCAAAGCACTGGATAGAAAACAGGAGAGTCATTCCAGCATCTGCTGATCTACTTTATAAATAATGTGAATGAAGAGGCATGTAGCTTAGCACTTCTCTTTCTTAATCTTTAGAAAACCTGAAGCATCTGCGTTGGCATCTGTTAAAACAGGGACACATAATGTTTTCTCGGCTAAGGACTGCATCCGGCTTTTGAACAGGGTGTTGCCCTCTCAGAAGTAGGATGTCCAAGACAAAACTGAAATTGAATTAATTTATGAATCAATAGAATTAAAACTATGTCTATTAAAATGTTGAGACCCTATACATACAGTATTCACTATGATGCATTCAACAATGTCCCCTTCCATGTAAAAACGATCACTGAAAACAACTTTGGGATGTCTCTGGAGGACTCTTCCAAAGCTTTAAATACCATATTTATTTATTTATTATTCAAATGTTGCCACCGCCCATCTCCTCCAAAAGAGGGACACTGGGCAGTTTACACTAAAATTAAAACTATAATAATAAACAATTAAAATCCTATAAAAATAAGACAATACAATATAAATAAGTATAAAATCCAAGAGGCTGAAGGACTTCAGGCTGGGCGCTCCTTATTCAAACCAATATTTGGCAGGCCACATAATTATTGATGTATATTCCGCAAACAGATAGGAAACAGGAGAAACTCTTCTATATCCCGTCCTATTTATTGCAATAAGCTAACAGGTGCAGTCAATTGGGAGTACAAATGCAAATGGGTATCTCCAGAATGTCCTTCACCACGTTGAAGAAGTTCTGAGAACAACAGCTTCCTTCTGTGTTACTTCTCTTTTGGGTTGGCCCTGGCAGGAAACAGAGTAAGGTACTAGTCTGGCTTTCAGTTTTTCATCCAACAGAGTGCTTCTTATATTTGAAATGAACATGGTCCTTACGGCCCTTCCAAGGTTCTATCATCTTCTGGTACCATGGCAGTTATTTAAAGTCTTCATACAAACAGCAAACCCGTTCATGTGAATTGTGTTGATTTCTGCATTCATCTCAGTTGAGCATTTAGCAGATGTTACATTCCATGCATGCAACTGAGAATTCATGGGAAGACATACTGTATAGAGTGGATTTACAACATGCTTACCCAGCTCATTTAAAGACTTAGCAGCTACATCTGCACTTCATACCAACCTTGGTTAGTCTTGGTTAGATTTTTATTTGTGGCTTAGTGTGCTGTGTGAACCCAACTATTTGAATAGTTTATGATTCAATACATTACAGTATGCAGCCCCAGAAAATGGATTAATTCAGCAATCAAGTCAAGCTTATCGTGCAAACCCAGCCACTGTTCTTATATTAGTAAGACCTTAACTCCTCAAAGTCAGATGGAATTGGAATATTTAGAATGATTTATGCACTGAGGCAAACAGCTTATGGTCCACTGGTGTCCTCATATCCATAAATCCTCCAAGCGGCTTGGCCAGCGTGAACCAAAACAGAACCGAAAAGTTTAAAGATGTAACAAATTCAGGAGTTGGAACATGTCTGTCTTCTTCATGTACACTGCAGTCGTAAAAAACCCTCCACCGTCCCAGTAAAATATGGGTCCCTTGTTGTCAGAATAATTTAGGCTGGCTCCAGGTTTCCGACGGTCACCTCTCTGGCAGTCTTTCAGATGACAGGCAAGTTGCAATGCTTCATCAGAAGGTCATAGATGTGATGATTTATTACTTATTGTGGTCTCTAGCAGTAGATTACATTAAGAGATGACCGGGTAAAAGCACCCAATGATTTTGGATAGGCTGGAGCAGCACACATGATCAGGGGTCAGGATGAGGTCTTCCCAGGGATAAAAGGTTAAGTACAACAAAACTCTTCAGCTGTTGTTGTTTTTCCTAAGTGAGAGCTAAGAGGCAGTATGAGAATCAGTAAAGGAATGAGCTGTTGAATGAAGTGGCTATAATTCTGTAATCTAGAACATGCATTTGATTATGGTGTGTACAAGGTCCCAGATTCAGAGCATCTCCTGTAAAAAAGATCTCAGATGGCAGATCCAAGAAGGTATTCTACTGGAAGTCTTGGAGAACTTCTGACAGTGAGAAAAGAAATACTGAATCAGGTGGATCAATGGCATCCTAATTTTGCACATACGCCCTTGCCTGGGATGAAAGTTTTGCCTCCATCTTATTTCTGTTTAGATTCATGTAGCTTTCCACCATCACAGACCTGCATGGTGACAC
This sequence comes from Candoia aspera, assembly GCF_035149785.1. Lineage (NCBI taxonomy): Eukaryota > Metazoa > Chordata > Lepidosauria > Squamata > Candoiidae > Candoia > Candoia aspera. The sequence goes on along the minus strand of NC_086163.1, from coordinate 19,066,877 downwards.
CAGCTGAATGTTATTAATCAGTTGGTTATCTGTAGGCTCCATCATGGCCATACTGTTTTTGATGTTTAGGCTAGCAGCAAAAGTAGTATTGTTGGGTCCCTGGAAAACCACCATACTATAGCAAACTCTGCTTAGATCTGCTTAGGGTAACAGCAGTGTAGGTCTAACCAAATGTTAGAAGTGATTGCAGGAAAGTTGAAGTTGCGCTTGATGCTACCAATAAGTTGATATTCTATTCCAGATTTTCATATATCTCATTCATATTGGGCATATTGAACCACAGAGGAGAAGATGGGCAAATGCTTTGCTCACAGTTGAAATCCTGCCCCCAAAGGAGATGCACCCCTGAAAGGAATCAAATGGCAACTCCGTCCCTGGCTTATCAAGAACCCTAGATGCCAACACTACACCAGTTTAGACACAAACAATTACATGCCAGTGGTTTCATTTTCATAGCAAGCTAGCAAGCCGCAAATGTATCAGATCCCCTCTTTGAGCATTATTTTCTTTGATGGACATTTCCCTTATGTTATGCCATATTGAAATTCTCTGAAGAAATTTAAAGATGGTGCAACTCTTTACTCCACTCCCTGAACTACAAGAGACATTTTCAAACTTACACCACTACATTGTCCATCGCCTCTAAATCAAGGACCCCACTGCCATTCTTCTCCAGTGCTCATATAGGTGCCAATTAGCAGCCTACAAGTCCCAGAATTGCTCGGGCAGATGGTTTAATTTTTATAACAAGTTGGCAAGCCACAAACTCATCAGATTCTCCCCTTTTTTCAAAAATAAAAAAAAGTTTACACTATTTCCCTGATAGGTATTTCAGTTGTCTTATGCCACACCGAACTGTAATCATCTGTATTTAAGACTAATGGATTTGAAATAACCCACAGGCTCCTGCTTTAATGAGAGTTAGATTAATGAAAAAAGACCTTTTACCTCCAATTGCATGACAACATTTTCAAATTACATTCCTGAAACAGAGAATTCACTTATTCAGAGTAATTGGATGCGGACTAGGGTTAATACGTACAATGTCCTTAAATGAAAATGTTCTATTGTAAGTAGGACTGTATGATACCTGAGGCATTCTCAGTAGATTTCCTTTGGCTTGGAGTTAATTATACTGCTTTCTATTTTTTGAATGAATTCAAGCATGAATTCTACACAGTAAAGATTGGGATAATTATATTCAATTCTGCTTGGTGCCCCACTGAATGAATTGACCTTTTTGATAACACTAGTCTCTTGAGCAGGAAATCTGAAGAAGAAATAGTTCACAAAGCTACCAGATGCAAAGGGGTTATGGGGGAGGTGGCAGTGGGAGAAAATAAAAAGAAGAAGAAGGGACAGACTGAGCCTTACATGAAGGAATCAATCGTTTAAGGAACAGTAGCATCAGTGACATTTTAAAAAAAGGCATGGGAAAAAAATAAGTCTTCTCTTTTAGAGGTGGTTTGTAGAACGGTTATAATTTCAGTTTCTTTGATCTTCCAAAGCCACGTTGCGCTGGTAGCAGAGCTAGAAAGTCACTATGGCATCACAAGGTCCACCTGTTTCAACGGAGTGGCACAACACAACCAGTGACCTGAAGACATCAGCGATCACATTAATGGGGGAAGATGGCTGGTTGCAAGGCAAGCAGCAGTTAAGAACTAGCATTCATTTGAATCAGATGGTTACGTTCCATATTGCCATGAGTGGCAATGCCTACTCAGTCATTCTTTTGGTCAAAAGCTTTAGGCAATGCTGGGGAAAACCACACAACAGTCTTTTACAATCAATCCTGCAGCTGTTTTAGTCCCATTATTTCACATATATTGTGTATGTTTGTGTGTGTAGATATATACAGTATGTATGTGTACGTGTTTTTTTTTTAATCTTTCAATCATGTCCGATTCTCAGAGACTGCCTGGACAAGTCCCTGCAGTTTTCTTGGCAAGGTTTTTCAGAAGTGGTTTGCCATTGCCTCCTTCATAGGGCTGAGAGAGAGTGACTGGCCCAAGGTCACCCAGCTGGCTTCATGCCTAAGGCAGGACTAGAACTCACAGCCTCCTGGTTTCTAGCCTGTTGCCTTAAACATTACCCCAACTGGCTCTCTTATGTGTATGTATGTTTGTGTATGTGTATGTGGGTGTGTGTGTGTATTTGAATATACTCACGTGAACACCTTTATTACAGTCACTTAGCAGCATTATATACAGGCTTGTGATGGAATTACAGAGCTCAAGGAAAGACCCATAAAAAGTTCTAAGGAAATGGGGAAAAAATTGAAAAAGTGGACTAAAAGTATGTTATAAATGCACTTGCATATTATTTAATATAATTTAGCATTTTAGAATACTAAAATTTTTCAGTACTTAAAACTAAACCACGACATTGCTAAATTGCCTTGTGAATAAAACACAGTACTAGAATACTACATTACAAAATTACAGAGTGCTTCATTAGTGATCCAAACTGCCAAATACTAAACGATTGATTTAATAAACTACTAAATACTAACGTATTTAAGATATAGCCCAGGTAATCCATCGATCAGTCACTTTATTGTGGTTACGAATCAGGGCCAATATTTAACTTCTGTGCAATCAGTAGAATTGCTGCAACTGGGAATCCCTACCTTACAAAACGGTCAGTTCCTTTCAGCTATGTATCACCTTATTAGGTACACTGCTTGTGAATTTTTTTGCTATTTGCCTGTGATTTTAATAAATGTTTTATATAAGTGTCATCTGGAGCTATTCTGTCTTTTTGTATTGGGGGACCATCTGAGTACCGCAAATATCTAGATACAGGTGGCAGATGGACATGGGCCCATGTTTTTAGTACTCTGCCCCCATATTAAGTGGTGATGATCAGCCTGAATCAGAAGGGGAAGTCCTTTTTGTTGAAGTTTATGGACTGTACCCTACCGCATTAGTCCAGTTCCTGAGAGTAGATAGAAATTTTCAGCTTCCCAATCTAGGGCTAGGAGAGAAGAGTCACCCAGCCATCTTCCAGGCCTAAGGGCCAGCTAGAATGTGGCTCTCCCCCACCCCTGCTTCTGGAGAGAATAAGGAGTCACCCTGCTTAATCTCTACAGTCCAGCATTTTAAGCGTTTTAACCACTACACCACATTGGCTCTTGGACTAGAAGAAAAGGACTGGCCTAAAGTCCCCCAGGGACCTTCCGTGGCTTGTGGGGATTTGAATCTAGGTCTTCCTGCTCCTTATCCACCCCCTTAACTACTATGTCATGCTGGCTGTCATCCATATTAATCTAGACATAACAATATAGAGACCCAGTTTGGTGTAATGGTTAAGGCAACAGGCTAGAAACCAGGAGACCATGAATTCTAATCCCACCAGCTGGGTGACCTTGGGCCAGTCACTTCCTCTCAGCCCTAGGAAGGAGGCAATGGCAAACCACTTCTGAAAAACCTGGCCAAGAAAACTACAGGGACTTGTCCAGGCAATCTCCAAGAATCAGACACGATTGAACAGATTAAAAAAAAAAATTGAATCTGCTAATTGACTGGAGAACTGAGAGACCTGACAAAGTCATTCATACATATTGCTCCCTAAGGAGGGAAGAATAGTTTTCATCATGCTCATATAACTTCCCATAAAATAACCCTTGAATTTCCAGCACTTAAAAGCTATAGAATGTATATGGATGCACCTGATGCAAAAGCCTTCTCCAACTGACCTGCCAGCTTTCAGGAAATGAATTTCTGAGCAATTCCCAAATTCCTACATTCAAAACATCTCAGATAAGCAAATATAAATGTATAAATAAATAAATATAAATAAATAAATGTATATATAAGTGCAGAGTGCAAGGAAGATAAAGAAACAAAGATAAGGGAAGATTCAAAAAAACAAACATAAAGAAACAAAGAAAAACCGATGAAGAAAAACAGAAGATACCACGTTCAAAAACTCAGTAATATTGTTGCAGAAAAAATGTCTGCTTTTGAAGATTGGATTTACAGCTTCAGGTCATTTTGTGCGTCTGGATTCAGGATAAGTCATAGCCGTGATCTAAATCCTATTTGCAAGAATCGTTTTCTGAAATGACACTTTGAGGTGCCACGGTGGTAAAAAGAAAAAAGGGAGGGTTTGTCTGACCGAAGATTCCCTTCGGTACCAGTCATCAATCTAAAAAGTATATATTAAAAGTTCTTAAAACCTTTGTAATCTGCAGCACAAATACACATTTTATCTTAGGGGATAATTAAGCATCCGCAACCTAACTAAACGACATGAATGACAACTGTATTTTCCACATAAAAAGTATATTTACAAGCAAGTAATGTATACGCTTCACAGCTGGGACTCTTAGTGAAAGAGTTTTTAGACAGACCCAGCCTTGATCGTAAATCCAGTTAATGCTATGAGCTAAATATGGTACATAATGCACACATGTGTACTCAAACAGCATACATTTTTCCTCATTGGAAAAAATCCCTGGCTTCAATCGAGCTACAATTTCATCCATGGATGCTATTTGTACAAAGATTTTTATAGCAAGAGTAAGCAAATGGCCTGTTTTCATGCTTCCAATGTCCAGTTTTGTGAGGAGCGACCCTTTCTAAAATTATTCTCAAACTACTCTGGAAATGGGTGATGACAAGTAGGTTACACCACTGTAGTGACTGTAGACATTTGGATGCCTGAAGTGAAGGATAAGGTGGCCACCCCTCTATTGGTGCATCCCAAAGCCAGTAAGACTGAGGGTGTGCTAGTGACTTGATCAATTAGTAGGACAATATCCATCCAATCCAGCAGAAGATTGATTCTCTGATGTTACCTGACTAAGCTATCCAAGTTAGAAGAATCCTGGGATATTAGGTTGCTATTGATGGGAACAACTTCCTGCTGTTCTTTCACCCATGACCCACCTTGGTGTATGTACAGTATATATATGTATGTATGTATATATACAGGTAGTCCTCATTTAGTGACAACTGAGACCAGCAACTTGGTTAAGCAAAGCAGTCACTAAGTGAAGTCACAACAGTGCTTATGATCCTATGTCAGTTTTCTTTTGCCTTACAGACAAAGGTCGTAAATGTGAGGATTGGTTGTAAAGTTACTTTTTCATCATTGTTGTTACTGTGAATGGTTGCTAAATGAAGCAGTCACTAAATGAGACTACCTGCATTGCCTTCAAGTCAGTGTTGACTCCTGAGAGTCCCAGTGGTTTTCTTGGCAAGATTTCAGAAATGGTTTGCCCTTGCCGTCTTCCTAAGGCTGAGAGGACAAATGGCCCAAGGTCACCCAGCTGAATGGCTGGGCCTGAATTTTTCAACCTGTTTGTTTTGATGGTGGTTGGGGCAAGGCAGGTGGGTTGCATTGCACAAACCTCTATTTTAAGTCTGGAATCATTTTTAAAAGGCTGCAGAAAAAAATTGCCATTCTGGGGCAGTACGATCCTGGGAGCTGCAAACTCAGGCTGGAGACAGATGTTTGCTGAAAGTTCTGTTAGGCTACTCAGTATTTAAAATGCCCAGTACTTTCCTCACTTTTCAAAGCTAAAGGTAACTAACATCATTTAAAAGAACCTGAGATTTATGTACGATGTGCAGTGAAGGCAGCTGACGTCTAATGAATGGTTTACCCCTTCGCTTTTTACCAGCTGAAAAGATGGGGGCTCAGAAATAATTACATGATCTCAAAGTAAAAGGCCTTCATTTCTTCTATAAGCGAGACACCAAACGACCTAATTAAATACCATGTATTTTATATCTTGCATGGATAGCAATAATTAAATCTGAGCTGAACTCTGCAGTACAGAAATCAACGAGGTCTAATAATTAGGCATTGCCCATTCCATTCCCAGTCCCTCCGTGGCTGAGAGCTCCAGAAATGGTTTGTTAGATTCCACTGGAATTAAATAATCAGGGATTTCTATCCTGCCTTTAAAAGTGCTTCAAGGTTACTTATGGTGGGGGGTGGAAGAACCAACTCGGTGACAACAAAAAAATATTGCAAGCAGCTGATTAAAACAATAATACATGCACAAATAGAGAGGAATTAGAGTCAGACAGTAGATCATTTCTCTATTTACTATTTAAATCTGGTCTAAAATAGCAGCAGATGATTAAAGGGGTCAGATATAATTAAGAGTTCTTACAGGCTTGAAAGAAAAAGAAAGGCTTCATCTGTACTTATAGGAAGCTAAAGATGGTCCCAGATGAGCATGGTTAGCGAAGAAGCTAAGCAGTTTTGGGGCAACCTCAGAAAAGGTCCCTGCTTGGTATCCGTTGCAGGAGAAAAACCTTCTTCGGTAGATCTGGGTCTGTGGAGGCAGTGGGGATAAGGAACTCAGTTCAGTTTCTCTTGAAAAGCGTAAATCTTCACTTGAAATGCCTTTACTTTGATTTTTCCATCTGTTGCCATTTTTTTTCTCATTTAATTCAGTGGGAGAGCCAGTGACTTCTGTTCTTAACTTCGGTATTTTCCATCCAAATAAAACGTCAGTTTCGAGGATGCTGATCTCTCACAGACCATCAATATGGCCAGAATTGAGGTATATTAAGCCTTATTTTGTAGACCCTTATTGTCCAACTGCTAATTTCACTCTCTCTTCTCACTTATTCTTTAAACCCTTCCCTTGATCTTTCTGTGATCTCTAACAAGTTGTTCGAGACCAGGGGTGTTGGAGGGAGGTCAACAATGTCAAAATGGCCGGCACAAGCAGGCTATTAACTTGTGTCACATGCATTGCAGGCACATTAAAACTGTGCCTACCATTTTGACATCATTCACACCACACACACACACACACACACACACACACATCCCTGTTCTAGACTGTCTCACTTTAATCATTCCAACATGTATCAAACAAGTTCAAAGTAATTATATGCAGTCTCAGAGGCTGGACTCTGAAGAACGTGTCACACATAGTCTGGTGTTTGCATAACATCTGTAATTAAATTAGTTAAAACCCTAGTGGTTGCATTCTCACAGTTTACTAACAAGCTTAGCTGGTTTCTGCTTTGGTTCATTGGTTTTTGGCTGAGAGAGTAGTGTGAACCTGGGCCTGTTTGGACAGTATGTGATTCAGCGTATTGTGCAGATTCAGAAAATAAGTCAGTTTAGTGTGTTGTGTGATCAAGACATCAGTTCTCTCTGTATCATGATTTTCGCTCATAGACCCTCCAGATGCCCTTAATTTCAGATGGTATCTAGACCTTGTACCTTGAAGTCTACGTCCTTGTCATGCTGTTTCTGTGCATGACTGCCTTCGCCTTGATTTTCTCATAACTTGATCATTCTCTCTTGGGGGTAAAAGGACTTGCCACAAACATAGAGAATGGAAAGAGAGACAGGAGGGGAAAGGAGATCCATTTTCAACCAGCAAAGAGAGAAAGCATCGTGTGTACAGGAAGGAAGTGCATTCTCTCCTTTGGATGACTTAAAAATCGAACGAACTGAAGTGCAATCATGCAGAAATGGGCTGAATAATTTTATATGGCTATTGAGCATCCTGAAACAATGAGAAAAGTTTAAGCGCACATTTGAGAGGAGTGAGCATCTAAGAAGGAATCAGTTTTGCAACTGAATAGAAAGCTGCTTGGAGACAGCATTAGATGATTTATTTGTATGGTTATTTTTTAATGATCGTACAAGAACTTTGGGCGTTCTTTATCAAAACTTTGTCTACACTTAGTATCAATGGAGAGTTGCAGATACTCCTTCAAGACCAACTCTCATTCCTTTATTAGGGAGAATCTGTATTTTCTGTAACCTCTCACTGGTAAATACTTTTTGGTTTTCGACCTTCTTTTCCCCCTTAGGAGGAAACCTTGCTTGTCTGAGTTTTTAGTGTTTGCTGTCTAATGGGTTACAAAAATCTGAGTCACGGTTTTCTATAGCTCTTTGCTAGCCTCTTGTGGTTATCTGGATTTTTACAGGCCAGATCCCATATCCTTTTCCTCAGTGTTTCTCAACCTCAGCAACTTTAAGCTGTGCAGACTTCAACTCCCAGGATTCCCCAGCCAGCATGGCTTAGTTCATAGAGGGAGAAGGACCTTTCATAAGGAAGGAGTGGCATAACTGCATCATTCCTAGTAGACAGTTTTCCTATCTCTGTTTGACTCCCCTTTGCTAGAAGTATTTTACCAACACTTAAGGCTTCCTTATCAAACAGTTCTTAAAATCAGAAAGTATTTCTATGGGTTTTTCCACTGCAGTTTTCATCCACTTCTCTAGTCTGCAGTAAGAGAAACCAGTATAATGCACCCAGAACAAATTGCAGAACAGAGATTAAGATGGTTAATTCGGGAAAATCATTTTAAGTACAAATGTCAATTTCCAAATGTCAATTGCCCCCTAGAAGCAAAATATTAATTGGCAAGAATAAAGCCAAGATTTTTCATCTCCTCCCCCCAGAAAATTGAGGATGAAAAGCGCACACCCAAACACATCATGAGTATGTTTTTTTAAAAGAAAAACACACAGTGCTATGGATATTATTTTTTCTTTCTGGTGCAATGCAATGCCCAAGCCACAACTGAAGTGTGTGCCAGCTTTTAATTTAAGAGAAAGTTTTTCACACATTGACACTTAATTTAATTTTAGTTCACTCCAGGAGGTCAGGCGGGAAATATTTGATACATGTAAATCGAAGTGTGGGGCGGGGAGCATACAGTTTCAGGCTAGGCTATATTTCTCCCCAGCATTATATGTTTCTCTTCTGAAGATCCTTTCCAATTTTAAACTTATGCCAAACAGACACTGATTCTCAAACTATGTCCCAGGAAAGATTAATTGAGGCAATGATCCCCAATCTCATGCTCTTCAAAGAGGCTAGACTAGAACTCCAGATTCCTAAGCCAGTCTGGAAAAGAGAGGTTTTAATCAAACGTATCTGGATTCAAGGTGTTGGAGAAAAGTAAAGTATCACAGTGTTCAAAAAAACCTTGCACACCTTAAATTGTCACTGTCTTGCTGTGAGAAACCAATGGCACATTTTTCTCAGGGCATCCTCGTACGCTGCAGACTAATACCTGGTAGAGCAGCCATGAAGACCTTGAAAAGGTCTTGATCTCTTATTCAGTTGCTGTGATGTGTCTATACCTATCAGAATTGTGCAAGCCGTGGCATTCCCTGTGACGCTCTATAGAAGTGGAAGCTGGACTTTGAAGAAACAGAACAGGAAGAGTATTGACACCTTTGAACTTTGGTGTTGGAGAAGACTCCTGAGAATACTGTGGACAGCCAAGAAACCAGCAAATGGATCATCAAACAAATCAACCCAGAGTTTTCACTCGAGCAGGCTCCAATTATCCTACTTCGGACACATTATGTGAAGACCCAGCTCTCTTGGGAAGTCTATAATGCTGGGAAAGGTGGAAGGAAAGAGAGGAAGAAGACAACCAGCAGCAAGGTGGATGGACTCAGTTACAGTGGTGATGGGGCACTGTTGGAAGACCTGAAAGACCAGGTTAGGGAAGTTCATCATGGAGAAAATCCATCTATGTGGCCGCTAGGAGTCAAAAACGACTTGATGGCACATAATCAATCAATCAGTCAACCCTGATATAACACAACATAGAATATTCTCAAAAGGGATGCAAACTTGTCACCTCTCAAAGACTCGGTTGCGATTCTAGATCCCCTCCAAAACTTGCTATGCAAATTCTCTATCTTTTAACATGACCGAAAGGAGAAATGGTTAACTGCATACAGAGTATTCATGCTAATTGCATTCAATTCATGTAATTTAATTTGAAATTGATTTTCATTCAAATTAAATGCTACCCAGTTTTTCACCTGGACCCACCTCCTTTTGACAGACAACCCAAAGGACAAGGATATGTTGCAGCTTCAAAATGTTTCTTCTTGTAGAAAGTTCTTTGCATCATGTTTTATCGGTAATATTAGAGGTTTCTGTCCTAGAAAAAGGCTATCTGTATACATGTATATGTATACATGTACATGTACATGTACATCTGTGTGTGTGTGTGTGTGCATGTCTGCAGAAGCAAGGCAGAAGAAAAGAAAATACTTTTATTTTTCAGATTACTCCAGTGGGAAAAAAATTTGCTAAAGCTAGTTGGGGCCTCTGTGATTTTCCCTAGCTAACAGGGTGTGGGCAAAAAATCAGGATGGCAGCTATGATGATGCAATCAAAACTCCACCTGTTTTCATGTGCATCTTGACTAGTTTTATCCATAACCCACGGACACCCCTGCTGATTAACCATTTTGTACAACAACAATACATATCATACAGAGTAATTTGAGATTCCATCCACTACCAGGACAATGAGAATGAGCACAAGTAAGGGCAACTCAAACTCAAATCATTCTGGTGCCGGTGTGTCAGGGACATCCACAGGGCATGGTCAAAAAAGTCAAGATGACAGCCACAGAAGTGCGATTGAAGCTACACCAGTTTTTTATGCACAATGCACATAAAAAACAGGCTGAGCTTTGATCACACCACCTGGGCCCCATCGTGTCTTTATAATGGTATGTGGGAAAGACCTTGGGAGACAAAGCCAAGAGATGCTGCCTAGGGAATGGCCAGATAAGAGACGGCATAGCCCACAGCTGGATAGTGGGCGGGGCAAGAGGCTCAGAAGGGACCCTCCCTAATTTCCCAGGCTGTGAAGGAGATTGGGGGAGGGAGTGAGATAAATTGTACTTTCAGACTTGCAAGATTCCATCAATGTAGCTTTACAATAAAGTAGGATTCGTTCATTTAGTTGTCATTCCTATCTGCCCACAAGGCTGACATCAATCTTACAAGTCTGAAAGTACAATCCTCCCCACCCCCACCAGTCTTCTTTACAGCCTGAGAAACTAGGGAGGGTCCCGTCTGAGCCTCTTGCCCTGCCCACTATCCAGCTATGGGCTATGCTGTCTCCGGCCATTCCCTTGGCAGTGTCCCTTTGCCTCATCTCCCAAGGTCTTTCCCAATTATGATTACATCTTTTTTTACGATACTTGTGGATGCCGCTACTGAGGCTAAAAAGAAGACGGCAGCTCCTTCCTATTCCATGTACAAAAATGAACAAAGATTAAGGCATGGTGTTCTCTGAACAAAGAGAGAATAGGGGGTGCAAGAGAGATTCTGGGACACAAATCACATTGTCCTCTGTCATCTAGTCAAGACCGTCCATTTCAAGATCATGAGCTGCTGAGACAGCCATTTACCTCTGCCTAAAGACAGAGTGGGCCCTGAGCTAGCAGTGCCATTTAAAAGGAAGATGTGAACTTAAGGAACGGCAGAACTGACAGATATGTGCATTCGGGCAAGAGATCCGGAAGAAGGGCCCAGTGATAAAAAATGATGGACAACTAAGAAAAAAGTCATGCCCCAATACTTACAGTCTCTTTGAAGGCAAAACTGCAATAAAGTTGTATCTCTCTATGAATGAGTAGGAAGCATAAAATGAAAGCACAGCCATATATTGTAGGGTGTCGCTGCTAAGAACCCCTCTCTTCCAAATACCTTCTTTGTCAGCTGTATAAATCCTCTGGAAGACATTATGCCCTTACGATAATATTTTCCCAAGCCTTTGGTTCATCTATATAAGAGTGTTATTTTTGGAGTAATTGCTTGAATTTGGAGAGCAATTCCTGTGCATATACATGTCTGTGTGTGCATGTGCGTGTGTGTGTGTACATGCATGCACACACGCACGTGCACTCACACACACAAAGAGTGAATAAATGAAATCAATGCAATTTGGGAATTGAGATTGCCGGGCCTAAAGTGTTTGGCTCCCATCTCTACTATTAAAGATTTGGTTTAATGCTCCATTACACAATTATGAATAACAGGTAATTTCCCCACCCCATCCTCTCTGAAACTAGGCATTAATTTCTCAGTCACGGGTCACTCCAAAAAACCAAGGAGGCTGGACCTATTGTTCCTAGCTGAAAAGCAAAGAGGATTAAGTAATGACATTCTTATTAAGAAGGGTTGATGAATGAAATGCAATAATTAAGTTCCTTTTGTTCTTCCCAATGGCATTCAGAATTGTTAATCTATAACCGGCTGGTGTATAGATCCACATGCATCCATCATAAAGTAAGTGCTCAAACAGGCGCACACATTTTCATACATAAAATGGAATGGAATTCACCTGGGTGATACTGTGAAATTCCCTTCAAATTAGGTTTGCGAGTGGAGGATTTAGGTAACGTATTTGATCATGCTAGAGAACTTTTCCAGAGTGAAATCATTACCGTGTGAACATTCTGAATTTGTATTAGTGTTCCTGCAAGGTTACAAGCGACACCCAGAATGTGCAGTGCGTATTCTTACAAGGCAAAACTCCAGAAGACATTTGGAAATAGCGTGGCACTACCAGAAATTTTTTAGCCAGAATTGTAGCTAAGCTCAGAGAACTGGCATAAGGAAGAAATAATTTCCAGTGGAAGAGAAATTCACCCTCTACGACAGTAAAGGGGCATATACTCTCTTCGTATTCATAGCTCTACTATAGATATAGATATAGATATAGATATAGATATAGATATATATAGATATATATAGATATATAGATATATACACACACATGCACGCACCTCCAAGCACACAGAACATCACCATGATATTGTGACATTCCAGAGGGATCTGCGGCCAATTTTTTTTTCAGCTCATCTTTTCTTCTGTTTTATTTTAAAGGCTTTATATATATAAAAAAGGATTGTTATTGAAGCAGAACACACCTCTCTTTTAACATTTATTTCTGCAAAAAGAAGCCACAAAAAAGGGAGCTGAGGGGATATGCAACCTGCAGTTGACCGTTCTCTCCCCTCCCTGCAGTTTCCCCTCTGGAATTTTCTTCCCCGTCTTCCTCCCCAGCCTCTCGCGTTCACCCTCCACCCCAGGTTTCATATCCTTGTTTTCACTGCAAAGAAGGCTCCGGAGTCCTAGCAAATGGAGGAAGGGAGAAAACTTTGGTGGAAAAAGAGTTACGCGCCCTTCCACATCCTTCCTTGTTCACTGGAAAATGGTCCTTCCAGATAGTGCTTTGCACTGGGGCATGGCGGGGGCGGGGGGGGGGTTAGCAAATTTTCTTTTCCCATTTGGACAATGCAAAGTTGGGTTCTGAACGTCTCAAAAATTTGCTAATGGCTTTCAAAATGGGAGCTCCCGTTTTGCAGACTGCTCTCTATAAACAATCCCACAGCCACCCATTGTCTTCCATAGCTTTTCAAGCTTTTTTTCTTTTTCTTTTTTAAGTGGCCTACAGATTCGGCCTGCAAAGGAACCTTTGCTAAACGTTGTTCAGTTTGTCCCGTGCTCTGCCAGACCGCATTGTTCACAGGAAGCTTTGAGTCTGAGCATTCCCTGAGTTCCAGAAACTGGCACAGATCCTTCTGCTCTCTCACAGTTGAAGCAGCCAGCTGGAGAAAAAGCTTTTCCAAGTTCAATGAGCAAAGTTTTAAAGGGGAAGCTCCAGGCTTTTAATTAGTGTTTTGCAGAAAAATCCTCCTCCATCTTTTTCCCCCTCTCCTGGATCTCATTCAGTTGGAGGAAAGAGAACCTCCTCTTGAAATTGACTTCAAAGGAGGAAAAAAAAATTGGGAGAAATTCTCAGGGGTGTAAGGTGGTGTTCTTGCACCAATTCAGCTATGGATTTGGCTATGGGATCTGTGTAAATGGCTTTACACCATCATGTCTCAAGCAATCTGCAAAACCTCAAGAGAAGACATCTTGAGGGACCTTCCCCTAATTTGGAAGGGATACAGGTAGTCCTTGCTTAACAACCACAATTGAGCCCAGAATTTTGGTTGCTAAGCAAAGCGGTCATTAAGTGAATCTGACTTAATTTTATGACCTTTTTTGTGGTGGTTGTTAAGCAAATCACAGTGGGCATTAAGTGAACCACATGGTTGTTAAGTGAATCATGGTTCCCCACTGATTTTGCTTGCCAGAAGCCAGCCAGGAAGGTAGAAAATGGCAATCACAAGACCACAGGATGCTGTCATGGTCATAAATGCGAACTGGTTGCCAAGCGCCCAAATCATGATCATGTGACTGTGGGGACACTGCAACAGTCCTAAGTGTGAGGACCTGTCATAAGTTGTTTTTTCCAGCACCACTGTAAGTCCAAACTGTCACTAAATGAATGGTTATTAAGTGAGGACTGCGTGTATGTAGGCAGTTGGGGAGGTTTCAGAGAGATGAGTAAACATGTTATAAAAACAAGACTACAAAAGCCGACGGCCTTTCTACTGTCTACATAAGAAAGGAACACCCCATGAAAAATTCTCAAGCACCTAGAGAATAAGGTAGAAAAACAGAACCCTCCGTTTAAGACAAAAAAATCACTTTTAATCAATTGCAACAGGCTCTGGTACTGGTTTAAAAATGTGACCTATGACAGCTCAGTTTTTCTCTTTAAAGCTTCAAGATGAATGAAGGCATTTCCCCCCCTTGATCTGGAAAATAAAACAAAATAGAACAAAACAAAAGTTAACTTCTTTGGGGGGGGCATTGAGGGCATTTCCCCCCATTCTTTAAGGAGATCGCAGTGATGCTTGAAGGCATGCAAAGGGCAGAAGGACTTTGCAGGAGTTCCATGCCATCAGATCTAATTGCTTATTAGCTCCAAGGAATATATATCAATGTGGGCAGAGAACTGGGATGTGCTGAGTTCTGCTCTATGTGCTGGTTGCCAGCTTGCAGCGGCCAGCAATCTCTGGGGAGCGCAAACCAATAGGACTAGTTAGGAGTGTGGGTTCCCCCATCCCATAATAAAGTGTTAGAAACCTATTGGCACAGGAAGGCAAAGCAGAGCAGAAGTGTGCTTTGGCATTCCAGCTGCCTAACCCATCATATTCTTATCTGCTAGGCTAGCCTTCAATAATTAAATAAACAAAGTCTGGTTACACACAAACACACACACACACCCCAAAGCAGCTGGCAAAAAGCAAAAATGAAGTGTTCTGCTGTGAGTAGGTGAGCAATTGCTTGGAAGTGGCATCTTCAGAGACTCCCTGGGGAGCATCATGGAAGAGACTATGCATTGCATAAAGAGATTCTGGTTCAAGTTCTGGAATCTTGGATGAAGCAGAGAAAGGCCTCTCTCAGTCTACACATTTATCCCATTTAGGGACCCATTTTCAGCCCTGCACTTCACACAGAAGGAATATGAATAAACATTTCCCCAATATCCATCATGCCTTGCCAAATCTCTCCCCTCTGCACTTGCATTTTTTTAAAAAAAAAAAACCAGGTCTCATTCAAACTGATGAAAGAGAAATTTCTGAAATGCCTCTCCAAGGAGAAGATAATTTGGGTGAAATTCTCTTGGGTGAAAATGGGTGAGCTTATGCTTACTTAGAGGATGGGAGGGGGCATGCCCTGTGTTTCATTATACCATCCTTGCTCTAATGGTCTGCAACTTCCTTGGCTTCTCATGTTTCTACTGAACCCTAAAGGAAGATGTCAAGAGGACAGGCATTTTCGGATTGGGTACCAACACCATCCAGGGTGCTTGAGAGTGACAGAAGGATGTGTCCCAGAAAACAATCCCACTGGGGACAATTCCTACCAGTAATAACATCTCCACCAATCAACTCAGCTCAGAAACATTCCCAGGAAAAAAGAGAAAGGACGTCTTCACATTTCCTCAGAAAGTAAAATAGAAAATCTTAAGCTTTTTTTTTTTTCACAAAGGAAGAAAACTTTTGAGAAATTACAGAGCAGATCTTGGCACAGCATCAACATTTTATAGGCCGAAACAGAGTAAGGGATTCCATCGTGGTAAATATACGAACAGTGGACATGGCCTGCTTGGTCTTTCTTATGGGCAGAAGCTACTTTTATCCAAAATAAATGGCTGTTATCTGGGAGTGTTGTATACTGAAAGAAGAGTGCACCTTACCCAAAACTGTTTACTGAGATAGAAACGCCACTAATTACAGTTAGTAGTACAGTGAAGATTTGGGGTCATCACATACAAAACTGTCCTTCATAGGGAATGTCACCTACAGACACCTGTGGATTTCTATGCTCTTCTTGTTATCCCATTTTTAACCTTTTGCCAAAAATTGGACTACAGTGGAATCAGGTTTGATGGAGTAGAATATGCAGATACCCAATGCTGACGTGGAGTGAGTTAGTTTGATTCTCCCGCCTCTGTTGGATTCCCCTGCCCCATTGGGAAAATACCGCACCGTACAGACCATCATAATACAAAGTCTTACAAACACTGGCAATATATGGAAGGAGAAAGTCAAAGAGTTCTTCTTTATATAATGGGTGGTTCAGGATATATTTTTAGTAGATATCAGCCTATAATTATGTATGCTTTACGGCCTTTCAGAAGCCTATTTCTCGAAGGAAGAGGTTATGATTATATAATGCCAGTTATGTTTGATTGGGCGAAATGCATTTTTGGTGCCTATCTCAGTCTTGCTACTCACTTGCAAGAGAAGCCAGTTTGTTTGAGTTTCATTGAGGATAATGTACTGTGAAATTATTTGATAAGCCTTAATTTGGCAAATCCTTTATCTTGGATAGCTGAAGGAAGAGCTGCAAAAACCTGGAAGTCCAAATCCATACATAGGGAAAACCACAGATATGTTAAGAGGAAGAAGGAAAATCAGAACCACCTCTCCTGCCTTCAGAAAGTATATTGTTTTAATCTGAAAGAAACTTAAATGAGAAGCTGCAAAATTGGGTTCAAAAGGGGACATGTCAGTAATGGGATGATGTCAGGAGGTGGGAACAGGGCAGAAATTCTCAACTCTTTTTTTCAAGCTCCCCCCTCTTTTATTTATTTAAGGATAAGTCATTTCATTTCTGGTTTTTGTTAATTTGGATGCATTTTATGATAAAATCTGAAACACAGTTAAAACCATTGATAAGAAAAGTACATTAGAATACCATATGAAATAGAAAAAATTAAACAAAACAAGCACTAAAATCAATCAAATTGCCAAACAGAGTTTGGAATATTCTCCTTCTTTTCCCTTTCTTTTGATCCGTGTAGGAAGGTTGTGGTTGATCTTGTTAAGCGAAGGTTACTCCCTGTTTTTGTTCTTTGTCAAGCGCATTGCTGGATCTGACCAGCTGACTCAAGTTTTTCATGGTGTGACAATATTGATGGAAGAAAACAGCAAACAGCCCTAGCAAAAATCAATGAGTGTTTCCAAAACCTCGCAAAATAAAATAACAACCAGCTGTTAGATCTGAAAGTAAAATAATCAGTTCTATTAAGTATATTAAGATAGGCACATTTGAACTGGGGGAGATATGATGCGCCAGAAAAATGAAATCCTCAATCATTTCAATTTGGTGGTGTCATGGAGATTGCTGAGCAAGAAGTGAGGGTCCCTCTCCAGGGCAAAAAGCACATGCACAGTACTGAATCTCTTTCCCTCCCAACCAAGAGGAGCAAGAAAGAACCACCTTAGTTTCCTGGGTTTGCTGGTGCCTTTTCAGTTTAGCAGGATTCTGTCTAGCAGGGTAGAACAATAAACGCTAGAGCTACAATCCTTGATTTCAGTGTGTTCTTCACTCTACAACCTGACAGGTGGACAATGCAGAAAACCACCCCAGGATTGCAAACATCAAATCTCATGGCTTTGAAACTCAGGGGTCTTTTTCCTCCAGTGCTAGAGTGTCTTCCATAATAGGACATTTTTTTTAACTATTGCGTCATTCAAATTTCAGTCTTCCCCTTTCTATATTAAGCATCCATGACTGTCAATACCATAAAATTGCAATGTACTGAAACACACATTTTTAAATAGGCAAAACTCAGTACTTTGGGGCTACAGTCACAGAGTCTGTTTAACCTGATTACTGAATAAATCCATTCTCTGCATTTGCACCAAACATGGAGGTATAAATCAACCAAACTGGCTGGGTTTGCACACTACTCCCAACTCCCCTCCAAATTAACAACAACAACAACTAACCAGCATTAATTAAATTTGCAGGCTGTGTGAATTCAACTGCTAGGTCTTAACCTGACCTGAGATGAGCAGGTCAGCTGTAACAGAGCATCTCATAAACACTAACACTACAACTCAAGAACAAGCAGATTTTTGCTCTACCATGCCAACAGACAGTTCCTCTGTGCTATTAGGAAACAGCTAGAGTCTTCCTAAGGAAGGAAACTGAACCTAAGAACACTGAAAAGCCTTCCACACACCTTTTCCCCAATCCATACCAACTACAGCTTGGATATTGGTAGAACAGCGATACTAAATCCAACAGTCTAGCACTTCTAGATGTACTTACTCTTTTCCAATTGTTTGGCTATAAAATATTGTTTAACCCAGTGCTCCAAAATTCTACTTTTCAATTTCCTGCATGGAGAAACGAACAGACTTTGAGGCTGGAGATTTAACTTTGGCTTATTTGACAGATATGCCTATGCTAAAATCATGCAAAGTCTATTGTAAGTTAAGTCTTGACTCCCTTTCTGGAATTAGCCCTAGTCTTCAGCTTTGGAGCGGATACTTCTAAATATGTCCCTGATAAACAGGAACAAGCCATGGCTATATTTGGAGAGGAGGAATATTCAGCTATCCCACCCCCAGTAAACTACTGTTGTAATCTATAGGATGATTTTGTAGTTTAGAAGATGAGGGGAAGAAATGAAAGATGACTCATAGCCAATTAAACATCCAAATTTTGCAAAAGGCTTTCATCTGCTTAGCTGAAAGTATGTAAAGCTGCTCTTCATCATAGGCTTTTCAAATCTTACAGTAATTGAGATATTATCATGTCAGCTTCATCTTCCACAATATGGAAACCAAATGTGAATCCTATTACCAGAACCTAATTGCATCTCCTTGGTCCAACAGTTATTTTAAAAGTTATGGATGCATTTCTTATATGCTGCCAAACTGATGGGGGCTACATGTCTCAGTACATTAGGCAGACAGTGGGTTGAAAGAAGAATTGGTGAACTTGAATAGTTTCAAAGTTTTCTTTCCAGAGGAGAGGAGAGGAGAGGAAAGAGCTTGTTAAGGTAATAAGTAAGCCGCTCTCTGCTAGCTTTATTCAGACATTGTGGAAACTATATACCAGCAGTGAATGGCCATGTCATGCATTAAAAATAAAAAAAGAACCTGGCTGTTTTTCCTCCCTAGGAGGGTAGCCTTCTGTTGAATTTCGCATGGCCCAAACACTGCAACCCACAACTCAGCTCAATTCTTTTTTTAAAAGATCACTGATAGATAGTATATGCCTTTTAAGAAGAGAAAACAAAACTGTGATGTTTGTAACCTATATAAATAAATTAATTGGAAAAGCATGTTACTGATTGTAGCATTCTAGTGAGCGGGATATTTTAAAAGGCATTCAAGCCCGGTTCAATAACAAACTGTGCTTCTGTTCTTCAAAAACAACAATCTTAAAAATGTATTATGTACCAAGCAGGTCCCTGGACATCTTAGTGGATGAGGTTTTCTTTGCATATCTCTAAGACTTTGTAAGCCAACTTCCTCTCTGCTGAGAGATGTTGGTTTTAAAATAAGAAACTTTTGCTCAGCCCTAATCCAAGGTCTCCAAGAGCCAGTTTGGTGTAGTGGTTAAGGCATCAGGCTAGAAACCGGGAGACCGTGAGTTCTAGTCCTGCCTGAGGCACAAAGCCAGCTGGGCGACTTTGGGCCAGTCACTCTCTCTCAGCCCTAGGAAGGAGGAAATGGCAAACCACTTCTGAAAAACCTTGCCAGGAAAACTGCAGGGACTTGTCCAGGTGGTCTCCAAGAATCGGACATGACTGAATGGTTTAAAAAAAAAATTCCAAGGCCTAACTTTCCATACTAAAGCACCATCTTAACTGAGACCACTGGCTCTTCTGTGCATCACAAATGAAATGAAGGCTCTTTTTAAACTATTATTGTACTAGATCAATTTCCCTATGTAGAAGTTACATCTCCTAGTATCACATTAACGTTCTGAGTTAGCTTAGCATTCCTTTGGTTCTGTTTTGTCCTTATTGAGACTGGATTGCATTGATTTTTTCCCCTTTTTCTCAGCAGACCAAGACTGAGAAGCCAGGTCCCTGCTGAGGACAATTGGTTGGCTCCTGCATATTATCTTCAAATTCCTGGTTGGGCCAAAAGCTCTCTTTTTCCCACCTCTTTCTTTTTGTGTGTCCTTCCTCTTAAAAGGGGATGCATTTGCTTGGTGTCTGACCCAACACAGAAAGCCTTTACACTTTTATGATCGCTTTGGTTACAAGTGTATGTTGCACAAAGCTTTTAATTTTATGGCAGGGTGAAACAGCTAATCTGTTTTGACATGCTATCCAAAAAGGCACTTCATTCAGTATATGGACTAACTCATCCATAAGTCATTTCTTTTATATGCATGTATTGGTGTGCCTAGGAAAAAAAGAGTTATATTGGCAGTGGGAGTTTGAATGATAATGGTCATTAATATGGCGGATTGAGGGTCACGATATTCATCCCACATATCAAATCCTCTTCTCAATGGGAATAGTCCCATCAGCTGTCAGATTCCATTAAATATATCCCCCAGACTTACTGACCAGCTGACAGTAGAGGAACTCCAGACCATACACCCACTATTAGCATTATAAAATGTGAAATCAACTGGAAGGAAAGATAGCAGAGCTGAAAACGCAAGCGGGGGGGAATAATCGGGAATGCCCCTTGTGTCTTTTGAAACTGAAATCCAAACCGTTAAAATACACCCCTATAAAATACCAGAATGAAAAACACTCCGATACAAAGGTCGCCACATTGTTTTCTTCATACCCTGTTCCAATCTTGCATTTCCCCCTCTCGCTCTGTCTCTCTCTCTCTCTCTCTCTCTACCTTCTGTTAATGTGAGATTTGCATAAATGTTTCATGAGGTTAATGCAATGCATAAACCAAACAGTTTATTAAGCAACATCTGTGCTGTTTTGTATCAGATAATGCAGCGTTGTTTCCAAGTCACTGAAATATAACACTTATCATAAGGTTGGAGGTTGTTAAAATGCTTGTTTTGCAAAGGCTGCGATCACATCTGACATTTTTAGCAGATGCCATGGCAAGAGAGAAGCATTCCTTAGTACAACCTTGTGTGCGTTAGCACCTAGGAAGACATGGAATAGGAGGCGGTGATGGCAGAACTTTAGCACCATTCCCATCGTGCTTCGCTTGGTGCAACATCCATGAGGCTGTGAGGCATCTGTTGTGGGTTAAAGTGATACTCCTCTCGTCATTTCATGTCAGTGGTGGAAATATAGATAAGGCAGGGGAGACACCCACTTTGTGGACCCCAGGCTGAGGGGGCCTGCCCACCTTCCCTTTGCCACCAACTTCTCGACCCATGCTTTCAACCAGCCCGATTGTGCATCAGGCCACCATATTTTGGCTGCAGACATCCAAACAACCAGCAAAGCACTTAAGTTTTCTGCATCTCTTTGCTGCTATGTCTAATGCTTCTCTAGAGTTTTGCTGCCCAGATGTGGTAGCCCAAGTGCAGGGTCCCAATGGGAGCCATAGCAGAAGAGCAGTGCAGAAGAAGGAAGAACTGATGAGGGAAGAAGAAACTCTTCCTTTGCTGCCATTCCCAAATTGTCCATCACATCAGCAACAGTACCTGCTCTGAATTAAGAGCCTTTAGAGACCTTGACAGCTTCCCTGTTGGTTGCTCTGATTCTCTTCTTCTTCTCCTTCCTGTTTGTTAAGGGAGGAGGCAAACATGGATGATCACTAGATGGCAGCAGAGAAAAACTGTCATTGTTGCCATCTAGTGATGACCTGGGTTTTTCCAGCCCATTATGGTGATCCTGCACTTCCCTTTGTCAACCCTACCCACAATAGCTGCAGCAGCAAGAAGGGTGCTTGGCATGCCTGAGTTTGCCCATCACTGAAGGACCACCTCTGAGATCTATGCCTTGAAGCCTAGAGAGTTCTCCTTCCACCCTGGTTTCATGTACTCATCCTTGTAGCTTTCACCTTTTTCATTTTGTTAAGGGGGAGGAAAGAAAATAGGTATTGAGAGTAAGAATAGAATTGATGAAGAAGGTGTCCAAAGCATTGAAGTATTACCTCAATGCACTATCTACCTCTACACGGGACTACTTTAAGTCAAAAAGCACCAATAATTTTATGCGACCAATTATTTTTAATGAATCTTGGTTTTGCTTCTTAGGCAGATCAACCAGATTTTTTTTTTTTAAATAGATCATGTCATGTGTGTGTTTTTCTCTCTCCCTGGCAGGAATGAAAGAAAATGTACATCCAGTTAAAATGTAGTTCCAGTGTAGTTCATGGCTTATTGCAGGTATGTTTTATTATTACACATTCTGCTAACCAGTGAAGTGAGATGTTTTGCTTCTCAATGTATCATGTTCAACCCTAAGGAAAAAAAATATGCTTACTTAAAAGCAGTGTCTTCAATAAATGTTCAAAATGGTGGAACCAATTTCTCAAGCAAAGATGCTGGATGAGTGTGCAAGGTGAAATATGGATGTTTCTCAGCAGTTCACTGAAATTTTATAGTGAGATTTTTTTTCTTACTGCAGCATAGTATATAGCAGTAATGAAGAGTTGGCATAATGTCTGGCCTTTGCAACATCAACAGGACTTATTCTCAGAAAAAATGTGAATACTGTAGATTGTACCCTGCCCTAAAGAGTGAGTCAAGTTCTGAACCAAACCCAGAAATTTGATAGCAGAAGGAACTTCATAAATAATATAGCAGAGTAACTAGGACTCATCAGAATCCTTCTGTGACACTATGGGGAAATACTAGACAGACCCTCAGCTCAGCATGGACCAAAGAACCCAAAAAGATTTGAGTAGGATGCTTAGGATCACAGACTTTTATCTTAAGTAAAATTCTTAATCCATCTGCCTATGTTAAGCAGGGTTAGGCTGGCTATCCAGAACAGAGAAATGCTGGAGAATGAATCTTGCAACCTTTCATGCAAAGTAAGCCCATTAGTCCATCTTTGTTTGTTTGTTAATGCTTCAGGCAATTTGTGTTTGCAGATATTTCACTTGGTGGAAACTTCATGGCAGCTTGCAACCTAAGGTCTTGCCTTACTAGAAAGAAGATCACTATGGCACTGTTTTTGTTGTTGTTGTTTGTTTTGGTCCCTTCGAGTCAGTTTTGACTCTTTGTGACTGCCTAGACTGGTCCCTGCAGTTTTCTTGGCAAGATTTCAGAAGTGGCTTGCCATTGCCTTCTACCTAGGGCTGAGAGAGACTGGCCCAAGGTCACCCAACTGGCTTTGTGACTAAGAGTGGACTCATGGACTCTAGCCTATTGCCTTAACCACTACACCAAGCTGGCTCTGTTGGTCCATCTAGGCCTCTCCATAATTTTGGGTCAGAGCCTTTTCCAACCCTACCTTGAGATCCTGGGTACCAAATCTGTGATTTTTTGAATGCAAAGGACATGCGTTGACTACTAAATGTCCACCTGGCTTGTTTCATTATATTAGCAATGGGTCTTGTTAGGTGGTGGGAAGGAGCTGCTTCATTGTGTCAGGGGCTTCTACAAGGCCACCTGCTGATTCTGATCACAATAAGATATTTTTCTGCAGTCCCTCTTTGTGGGGAGGGGTGGAATTTGAGATAGACAAAGGCCAAATACTATATGAAACATCACACCACTGTTGAACTCAAACTCAACTTGATTGACTCCAATGGATATACCTGATTTATTTATTTAATAGGCCACCCAACTCCATCACAACTCTGAGCTGTGTAGGGCATAAAACAATTAAAACAATAATAGTAGAAAACTATTTAAAAACAAAACAGGTCACCCAGTCGATTTGGAGTCAGGTGGTACCAAAAATCAAATCAGATCAAATCAAATCAAATCAATAATCAAGGAAAATAACATGAACAGTATCCCCACTACCCACTCTAGCCCAATGCCTGGGGGAAGATCCAAGTTTTAAGGGCTTGTTTAAATAGGGTCAGGTGGTGGTGGGGGGGGGGTCAAATGAATCTCTGGGCAGGTATTTCCCATGCCCTTCATAACGGTTAGTCTTCCTAGTACCTTCCAGATGGGAAGAACTGCAAATCCCAGAATTTCTACCCAACCTGGAAAACCTATTCATCCCAGTTTGGAAAATGGATGCATATTATGCATATTGATGAAAAGTATTCAGGAAGCTTACTAATAACTTTTGAGCTGCCCAATTTACCCACTACATTCTCAGATGTTAAAGCTGAGCTCTGCAATGTAATAATTGCATCCTATTCGGCCTATTTTGCAATACACAAGCGATAAATCATCATTTGGAAGACTTGTGCTCAATCAAGGAAGAAAAAGACATGCAATTATGTTGTTTATCACAAATCCCAAAAGAAACAAAGACTTTGAGGAGGAAAAAACTTGGGAATGAAATGATTTGGTTCCAATCCTAAATGCACACTTACTAGAGAACAAATCCTATTGTACTGAAAGAGGTTTACTTCCAGGAAACACCATTTGGAACTGCATACCAATTAGCACAAAGATGCAGAGACAACAAAATATTTGCATGTATAATATGAAATGAAAGTGCATAGCCATTTAGACCGCAAGGAACAGTCTACGTTTATTCACAAAAAGGTGAATATTTTTAAAGGAATGGTTTCTTCAATTATTTATTAGCTGAATAATATCCAGCCTTTTATACTCCAAATAGTGTCAATAATGTAAACTTGGGGAAAAAAACACTATTCTTTGGGGTTATGGCTCAAAAGTATACAAGCCCAATCTGCTTGTACGCTTTTGAGCCATAGAAGTGTTGAAATGAGCAAAACTGAGGACTGCAGGATTTGATCTGGAAGCTGATACTGTCTCATCCAAGCGCATAATGAGCCAGGTCATTGGTCCACTCAACTCTGCCTGTCTACTTTGCCAAAGTTCAAGACAAGAGTTGGTTGCTGTTGTTTTTTCCAACCTATTCATTAAAACGTTGGGATTGAATCTAGAAGCTTCCACAAGGCAAAGCAGGGGTTGCACCCCTCAGCTAAGTCCGCTGCCAAGGATGGGCGTTTCTGGTTATATCAGGAATAGGTTAGGCCACTCATAACCCATAACGGCTAACGTAACCCATCAGCAGTCCCTGGCTTGGGGAAATGGACGCATCTTGCATCAAAGCAGCTTAAACAGCAGGATTGAATATTAAGTACCAGAGGAGTCATAGTATAAAGTCTGTTGGTTCTGTATTGGAATTTCTCTCCTCTGTCAAGATTTATTAGGTAGAAAATTACTTTCACTGCAGGCAGCCTCACCAAGTGTACAGACGGATCTCCATCTGCTTTATTTGGGCAAGGAACACCTTGTATGGTTAAAATAGGGGGGAAGCTTTCTGTCTGTCTGTCTGTCTTTCGACCCTAACCTTTTAAAAAAGGTATAAAAAAGTAAAGTCAGTAATTTCACTGATTTGGGGTAAAATTTACAACAGGCCATGGAAAAGCAAAAGTTAAGAAAAGAAGAGTATAATTTGCTTTCCTATGCTTTGCTTTTTGTAGGGAAGGGAACAATGTCGTTCGAAAGTGATCATTGTAGGTTTTGGATACTTTTTCTGAAAGGCTCTGAAAAATAGTTCCAAAAGATGAGTGTCCTGTTTTACAACCTCTAAACCCTATGAATTGAGTTGCTCAAGATCCTGCAAGGTAGACTTCAGCAGTTCATGGAGCGAGAATTGCCAGATGTACAAGCTGGGTTTAGAAAAGGCAGAGGAACTAGGGACCAAATTGCCAATATCCGATGGATAATGGAAAAGGCCAGGGAGTTTCAGAAAAACATCTATTTCTGTTTTATTGACTATTCTAAAGCCTTTGACTGTGTGGACCATAACAAATTGTGGCAAGTTCTTAGTGGTATGGGGATACCAAGTCATCTTGTCTGCCTCCTGAAGAATCTGTATAACGACCAAGTAGCAACAGTAAGAACAGACCACGGAACAACGGACTGGTTTAAGATTGGGAAAGGAGTACGGCAGGGCTGTATACTCTCACCCTACCTATTCAACTTGTACGCAGAACACATCATGAGACATGCTGGGCTTGAGGAATCCAAGGCTGGAGTTAAAATCGCTGGAAGAAACATTAACAATCTCAGATATGCAGATGATACCACTCTGATGGCTGAAAGCGAAGAGGAACTGAGGAGCCTTATGATGAAAGGGAAAGAAGAAAGTGCAAAAGCTGGTTTGCAGCTAAACCTGAAAAAAACCAAGATTATGGCAACCAGCTTGATTGATAACTGGCAAATAGAGGGAGAAAATGTAGAAGCAGTGAAAGAATTTGTATTTCTAGGTGCAAAGATTAGCGCAGATGCTGACTGCAGTCAGGAAATCAGAAGACACTTAACCCTTGGGAGAAGAGCAATGATCAATCTCGATAAAATAGTTAAGAGCAGAGACATCACACTGACAACAAAGGTCCGCATAGTTAAAGCAATGGTGTTCCCCATAGTAACATATGGCTGTGAGAGCTGGACCATAAGGAAGGCTGAGAGAAGGAAGATAGATGCTTTGGAACTGTGGTGTTGGAGGAAAATTCTGAGAGTGCCTTGGACTGCAAGAAGATCAAACCAGTCCATCCTCCAGGAAATAAAGCCAGACTGCTCACTTGAGGGAATGATATTAAAGGGAAAACTGAAATACTTTGGCCACATAATGAGAAGACAGGACACCCTGGAGGAGATGCTGATGCTAGGGAGAGTGGAGGGCAAAAGGAAGAGGGGCCGACCAAGGGCAAGGTGGATGGATGATATTCTAGAGGTGACGGACTCGTCCCTGGGGGAGCTGGGGGTGTTGACGACCGACAGGAAGCTCTGGCGTGGGCTGGTCCATGAAGTCACGAAGAGTCGGAAGCGACTAAATGAATAAACAACAACATAGGTTACAAACAAGTTTCTGAAGTACGCAGGGATGTCTTCAAGGTATGGTCCAAAAGGTCAAGAAGGCAGCCACAACAATGTGATTGAGGACCACCCATTTTTCTATGTGTTGTATGTAGGGAGCTTAGGCAGAACTTCCATCTTGACTTTTTTGACCACAACCTGTGGATACCCAAAGGAAGTACAAGTTAAGTCCCTTCTCATGAAAACAAAATACATTTAACCCTCATCCCTATTTATTCAAGATGTTTGGGAAGTCAGTTCCATGTGCTCTCCCGCAAAACCTGCCTCCCATTTCTGTTTAAATTAACAACCCCTCACAAAGCAGTGAGGAATGGAAGAATCTGTCAATTTCACATTTGCCTTTTTTCTCCCCAAGATGTAATGTTTGGTTTGCCAAACTTGAGAATCTCTTTGAAGTTGACAATAAATTTTGTACATATTTTTGTGCACATTTGTCAGAAGAAACATGTGTTTGTCAGTTTGCTTGCTTATAACTTTATCAAAGAGACCCATTTTTTTCAAGCACATCCTCTTAATTGGATGAATGTTGGTACACTGTCTTTCATGGATCTTCCCCTAAGATACATCTTTTTTATTACTGCTGGAGTACAGTGCCACATTTTGAGACCTATGAATTTTGAAGGCAGACTCAAGACTTACTTTGCGCAGTAGCGCAACTAAAACCCAACTCCCAACTAAATGAATTTCTCCCATCATCTGTAAACATGGTGGAGACTTCAGGATGCCATGATGAGAATGCATGTACCAAGCGAGGGAACTCAGGAGCTTACAAATGAAAGAAAGCCGAAAGGCAATTGTTCTGCTTCCTAAGAAAAGAACAATATAGGGGTGGTGGGGATTTATGCAGACATGTGGTTGCTGGCTGGCTAAACTTGAAAATAACAGTTTTTATAAAGTTGTGATCTAGCATGTACAGCTGTTCACAGGTTGGTCAGTGCTCAGATATCAAGAGCTAGAGGGAGATATATTTATTTTTATGGATTCTAGTAAGGAACCAGTTCGGGAGAAGCTTTTTGAGGCAACTTGATAGTGTTTGCCAACAGATTTTATAATCGTGCTAAAAGGATGAGTATGTGTGGTGTGTGTGCACGAGGGAGGAGGCATAAGCATTTCAATCCTGTCATTTCCCCCCTACACACATACAAAGTCTCAGCATGCACACCTTTCAGGAATCTCCCTGCTAAAAGCACCATTTCTGGCACTCATTTGCTCACTTCAACAGGACTTCCAAAGGTCTTGTATGGTGGAACTGTTGGGTGGTTGAAGAGTTTCTGTGTTGGGTGATTGAAGAATTTCTAATCCATTTGAAATTCTACATTTTTTTTTAAAAAAAGGATGGATTAATAGGTTAAATTAAGCAAAGTTGATGAGCCTGAATTTAATAGATAAAGAGGGAGCCAGGTTATTTCCAGCAGGATAGCCAGATTAGATCACAGGAGCAGAAACAATGAGAATTTTCAGTATGGCTGAAACTGAAGACAGCATCGTTCTGTGTGAGCTGAAACAGAAGATACAGGCAGTGATCATTGGTAGTGAGCATTCATAAAATGCTCGCGTTGCACTTTGTCCTGGATATAGAAAAAGTGTGTGTGT
The DNA here is from genome assembly GCF_035149785.1 of Candoia aspera. Lineage (NCBI taxonomy): Eukaryota > Metazoa > Chordata > Lepidosauria > Squamata > Candoiidae > Candoia > Candoia aspera. The sequence continues at coordinate 19,038,455 of NC_086163.1, read as the reverse complement.
ATGTGTGTGTGTGTGTGTCAATTCATTGGGTTTGGGGGGAATAAGCTATTATAGGTAGTCTTCACTTAACAACCACAACTGAGCCCAGATTTTCGGTTGTAAGTCATAATAGTTATTAAGTGAGCCAGACTTGTTTTTACAACTTTTTTTTACTGCAGTTGTTAAGCGAGTCACAGCGGTCATTAAGTGATTCAAGATCGCAGCTTGTGGTTTCCTTCAGTCGTTAAGCGAACTGTGCGGTTGTTAAGCGAACCAGGAGTTACTTTGCAGTATTGGGGGGGGGGGGCAGACAGTGATAGTCATATGTTTTCCACCAAAACATGACTATAGAAATGCTTCTGTGGCTACAGTAGTATTATTTTCAGTTAATATTACTGTTATTTTCAACTAATATTACTGGTTGATTATTAAAAACTTTTACTGTAAGGTCTTCCTTGGAATCGTTGTTCTATAGTACAGTGCTAAACAGGTTTAAAGGTACAGTACTGTAACTTTTTTTTCCTGCTGTAGTAAACTATGCAGCTTTTGTTAAAGTACAGTACTGTATATAAAACTGATTTTTATAAAACAACTGTTTTAAAAACAGTAAGCCAGCATTCAGTATTTATTTATTTAATTTTTATCCCACCTTTATTATTTTTATAAATAATTCAATGCGGCGAACGTACCAAAAATATAATTAAAAATCAGACAGATAGAGGATGGAACATGCATGGCACCATACAAATCTCTACTTAACTTAAACAAAAACTGGGAAAAAATTAAAGGCAAACACAAGTACAGTACTGCGTGGAAAAAGTAAGTACCTTTCCTGTACAAGTAGCATGACCATGTGACCTGCTAAATCACAGAAAGTAGCATGACCATGAAGTCATGAAGAGTCGGAAGCGACTGAATGAATAAACAACAAAGCACGACCACATGACTGGGCCTGCAGCCACAGGAATCCAGCATCATAAGCCTGGAGGACTTCCTGGTACCAAAGGGAGATCATGTGACCAAAAATGGCCACCGCCTCTGGGATGGCCGAATCTCAGTCATGTGATTGTGGAGGCCTCCTGAGGGTCGTAATTTCAGTTCCCGGTCGGAAATCTACGTTTGGGGTACCGCCATAACTTCGAACGGCCTTTAAGTGGCTGTCGGTGAGTGAAGATTACCTATATTTCCTAAACTCAGTGGATTACACATATCACCCTCTCTTCTTGCCTCCTATCTATATCTGCTGTTGTTTATTCGTTCAGTCGCTTCCGACTCTTCGTGACTTCATGGACCAGCCCACGCCAGAGCTTCCTGTCGGTCATCAACACCCCCAGCTCCCCCAGGGACGAGTCCGTCACCTCCAGAATATCATCCATCCACCTTGCCCTTGGTCGGCCCCTCTTCCTTTTGCCCTCCACTCTCCCTAGCATCAGCATCTTCTGCACTGTGATGTTAGATGGCTTGCCCTGAATTCGAATTGAGATCATTCTATGGTTTTTTGGATTGTATCCAAGCACTGCTTTGTTGTTTGTTGTTTATTCGTTTAGTCGCCTCCGACTCTTCGTGACTTCATGGACCAGCCCACGCCAGAGCTTCCTGTCAGTCATCAACACCCCCAGCTCCCCCAGGGACGAGTCTGTCACCTCTAGAATATCATCCATCCACCTTGCCCTTGGTCGGCCCCTCTTCCTTTTGCCCTCCACCCTCCCTAGCATCAGCATCTTCTCCAGGGTGTCCTGTCTTCTCATTGTGTGGCCAAAGTATTTCAGTTTTGCCTTGAATATCATTCCCTCAAGTGAGCAGTCCGGCTTTATTTCCTGGAGGATGGACTGGTTTGATCTTCTTGCAGTCCAAGGCACTCTCAGAATTTTCCTCCAACACCACAGTTCCAAAGCATCTATCTTCCTTCTCTCAGCCTTCCTTATGGTCCAGCTCTCACAGCCATATGTTACTACGGGGAACACCATTGCTTTAACGATGCGGACCTTTGTTGTCAGTGTGATGTCTCTGCTCTTAACTATTTTATCAAGATTTGTCATTGCTCTTCTCTCAAGGATTAAGCGTCTTCTGATTTCCTGACTGCAGTCAGCATCTGCAGTAATCTTTGCACCTAGGAATACAAAGTCTTTCACTGCTTCTACATTTTCTCCCTCTATTTGCCAGTTATCAATCAAGCTGGTTGCCATAATCTTGGTTTTTTTGAGGTTTAGCTGCAAGCCAGCTTTTGCACTTTCTTTTTTCACCTTTATCATAAGGCTCCTCAGTTCCTCTTCACTTTCAGCCATCAAAGTGGTATCATCTGCATATCTGAGATTGTTAATGTTTCTTCCAGCGATTTTAACTCCAGCCTTGGATTCCTCAAGCCCAGCTTGTCGCATGATGTGTTCTGCGTACAAGTTGAATAGGTAGGGTGAGAATATACAGCCCTGCCGTACTCCTTTCCCAATCTTAAACCAGTCCGTTGTTCGTGGTCTGTCCTTACTGTTGCTACTTGGTCGTTATACAGATTCTTCAGGAGGCATACAAGATGACTTGGTATCCCCATACCACTAAGAACTTGCCACAATTTGTTATGGTCCACACAGTCAAAGGCTTTAGAATAGTCAATAAAACAGAAATAGATGTTTTTCTGAAACTCCCTGGCCTTTTCCATTATCCATTGGATATTGGCAATTTGGTCCCTAGTTCCTCTGTCTTTTCTAAACCCAGCTTGTACATCTGGCAATTCTCGCTCCATGAACTGCTGAAGTCTACCTTGCAGGATCTTGAGCATTACCTTACTGGCATGTGAAATGAGTGCCACTGTTAGATAGTTTGAACATTCTTTAGTGTTCCCCTTTTTTGGTATGGGGATATAAGTTGATTTTTTCCAATCTGATGGCCATTCTTGTGTTTTCCAAATTTGCTGGCATATAGCATGCATTACCTTGACAGCATCATCTTGCAAGAAAGCACTGCTTTAGCCACTTTACTATTAATTATGAAGGCTACTCCATTTCTTCTGTGGTCCTCTTGTCCACAGTAGTAGATCTGGTGGTCATTTGATGTGAAGTGGCCCATTCCAGTCCATTATGTCCTAACAGCCAGGAACCACGCTGAGACAAGGAATAGGTCTCTAGTGTTTTATTACTGCTACATAACAGAAAATCCTAACAAACTGAAGAAGCATGGGAAAAACCCAGACATATAAACCCCAAAGGCTAAGGCGGGCCCGATCTGTGTCTCTTTGAATGGATACCTAATTCCTCAGTACTACGCATGCGCTTTACAGCCTGGATGGGAGCCCCCTGCTCGCCATCCTTACTCATGACACATTTCAGTTCACTGACGCCCAAAATGTCTATCTTTAATCTTGACATCTCACCAATAACCACATCCAATTTGCCCTGGCTCATAGATCTTACATTCCAGGTTCCAATGGTGTGTTGATCCTTAGAACATCGGATTCGCCGTTCACCACCAGCACCGTCGGCCGCTAGCCATCCTTTCGGCTTTGAGCTAGCTGCGTCATCATGTCTGGGGCTAGCTGAACTCATCCTCTGTTCCTCCCCAGTTGCATTTTGACCATCTTCTGACCTGGGGGTCTCATCTTCCGATAGTATACCGACATATCTCTGGTTGTACTGATCCATTTAGTTTTCACGGCAAGAATACTGGGGTGGGTTGCCATTACCTTCCCCAGGGATCGCATTTAGTCTGACCTCTCTGTCATGACCTTCCCGTCTTGGGTGGCCCTTCACGGTTTAGCTCATGGCATCATTGAGGTGCTCAAGCTCCAGCACCACGACAAGGTAACGATCCTTTGCTGAAGTGATGAAAATATTTCATCATATCTATCTAGCTACCTATTATTCCAATTTATGTACCTGCCCAACTCACTTATATGATCCTGGGCAGCTCACAGACAATTCAAAACAATCTAAAACAGCAAAACAATATGACAATTTAAAACAATAAAAACAATATAGATGACACTTCTTTAAGAAATCGTTTTTCAGTTTACATTACATTTTTTGTACCGTTAGATCCATCCCTGCCTGTATGCAGTTACCTTTTGCGTACGAAAAGTCCAGTTACGCTATTCATTCATGCAAGCCATGCTTAGAGCAGGAGTTGGTGGGTGGGTGGAGCAGCCAGATTAGAGCACATGAAGTAGTTTAGCCCTTTTCCGGACTGAGGTGCTGCAGATGAAGCCCCCCCAACCCCCGAGACAAAAGCTGAAGAAAGCGAGATGCTGTTTGTGTACGAGGCCTCGCTGCAACGTTTTTATTGCAAGCCAACTAATGTGCTACCCCAAACATGCTATATCTCACTTTGGCACTGCTGACTTCAGCTTACTAATTGCCTGACAGCATTTTCTTTGTTGAGCTTTAACTGTGATCATCACACTTTTTGTTGTACTGACAGAGAAATATTCAGTAACAGACGACCTAAATACACCAGAAGCACTACCATACCCATATGTCATTAAGGAAGGGGAG